>NW_028146646.1:0-261664 GCF_056507025.1 Lutjanus erythropterus
AACGCTTATTTCACCATATGCAGTCACATACCGGGACCAAATCACAGTGGTCACTCATGCTAAAAAGTGAAAAATCTGCTAAAACAGGGCATAAAAAGACACAAAACCACCTTTTCCATCAAGAAGATGATGATTGCAGCCACTTGGCTGTGAAAAGTGTGCTTTTTGAGCTTTTTACGCTCTGAAAACGCTTATTTCACCATATGCAGTCACATACTGGGACCAAATCACAGTGGTCACTCATGCTAAAAAGTGAAAAATCTGCCAATTTAGGGCATAAAAAGAAACAAAACCACCTTTTCCATCAAGAAGATGATGATTGCAGCCACTTGGCTGTGAAAAGTGTGCTTTTTGAGCTTTTTACGCTCTGAAAACGCTTATTTCACCATATGCAGTCACATACCGGGACCAAATCACAGTGGTCACTCATGCTAAAAAGTGAAAAATCTGCCAATTTAGGGCATAAAAAGACACAAAACCACCTTTTCCATCAAGAAGATGATGATTGCAGCCTCTTGGCTGTGAAAAGTGTGCTTTTTGAGCTTTTTACGCTCTGAAAACGCTTATTTCACCATATGCAGTCACATACCGGGACCAAATCAGAGTGGTCACTCATGCTAAAAAGTGAAAAATCTGCCAAAACAGGGCATAAAAAGACACAAAACCAACTTTTCCATCAAGAAGATGATGATTGCAGCCACTTGGCTGTGAAAAGTGTGCTTTTTGAGCTTTTTACGCTCTGAAAACGCTTATTTCACCATATGCAGTCACATACCGGGACCAAATCAGAGTGGTCACTGATGCTAAAAAGTGAAAAATCTGCCAATTTAGGGCATAAAAAGACACAAAACCACCTTTTCCATCAAGAAGATGATGATTGCAGCCACTTGGCTGTGAAAAGTGTGCTTTTTGAGCTTTTTACGCTCTGAAAACGCTTATTTCACCATATGCAGTCACATACCGGGACCAAATCACAGTGGTCACTCATGCTAAAAAGTGAAAAATCTGGCAAAACAGGGCATAAAAAGACACAAAACCACCTTTTCCATCAAGAAGATGATGATTGCAGCCACCAAGAAATCACAGTGGTCACTCATGCTAAAAAGTGAGCAGGCAGAAACTTTCCATCAAGAAGATGATGATTGCAGCCACTTGGCTGTGAAAAGTGTGCTGTTTGAGCTCTTTACGCTCTGAAAACGCTTATTTCACCATATGCAGTCACATACCGGGACCAAATCACAGTGGTCACTCATGCTAAAAAGTGAAAAATCTGCCAATTTAGGGCATAAAAAGACACAAAACCACCTTTTCCATCAAGAAGATGATGATTGCAGCCACTTGGCTGTGAAAAGTGTGCTGTTTGAGCTTTTTACGCTCTGAAAACGCTTATTTCACCATATGCAGTCACATACCGGGACCAAATCAGAGTGGTCACTCATGCTAAAAAGTGAAAAATCTGCCAATTTAGGGCATAAAAAGACACAAAACCACCTTTTCCATCAAGAAGATGATGATTGCAGCCACTTGGTTGTGAAAAGTGTGCTTTTTGAGCTTTTTACGCTCTGAAAACGCTTATTTCACCATATGCAGTCACATACCGGGACCAAATCAGAGTGGTCACTCATGCTAAAAAGTGAAAAATCTGCCAATTTAGGGCATAAAAACACACAAAACCACCTTTTCCATCAAGAAGATGATGATTGCAGCCACTTGGCTGTGAAAAGTGTGCTTTTTGAGCTTTTTACGCTCTGAAAACGCTTATTTCACCAGATGCAGTCACATACCGGGACCAAATCACAGTGGTCACTCATGCTAAAAAGTGAAAAATCTGGCAAAACAGGGCATAAAAAGACACAAAACCACCTTTTCCATCAAGAAGATGATGATTGCAGCCACTTGGCTGTGAAAAGTGTGCTTTTTGAGCTTTTTACGCTCTGAAAACGCTTATTTCACCATATGCAGTCACATACCGGGACCAAATCACAGTGGTCACTGATGCTAAAAAGTGAAAAATCTGCTAAAACAGGGCATAAAAAGACACAAAACCACCTTTTCCATCAAGAAGATGATGATTGCAGCCACTTGGCTGTGAAAAGTGTGCTTTTTGAGCTTTTTACGCTCTGAAAACGCTTATTTCACCATATGCAGTCACATAGCGGGACCAAATCAGAGTGATCACTCATGCTAAAAAGTGAAAAATCTGCCAAAACAGGGCATAAAAAGGCACAAAACCACCTTTTCCATCAAGAAGATGATGATTGCAGCCACTTGGCTGTGAAAAGTGTGCCTTTTGAGCTTTTTACGCTCTGAAAACGCTTATTTCACCATATGCAGTCACATACTGGGACCAAATCACAGTGGTCACTCATGCTGAAAAGTGAAAAATCTGCCAATTTAGGGCATAAAAAGAAACAAAACCACCTTTTCCATCAAGAAGATGATGATTGCAGCCACTTGGCTGTGAAAAGTGTGCTTTTTGACCTTTTTACGCTCTGAAAACGCTTATTTCACCATATGCAGTCACATACCGGGACCAAATCACAGTGGTCACTCATGCTAAAAAGTGAAAAATCTGCCAATTTAGGGCATAAAAAGACACAAAACCACCTTTTCCATCAAGAAGATGATGATTGCAGCCACTTGGCTGTGAAAAGTGTGCTTTTTGAGCTTTTTACGCTCTGAAAACGCTTATTTCACCATATGCAGTCACATACCGGGACCAAATCACAGTGGTCACTGATGCTAAAAAGTGAAAAATCTGCTAAAACAGGGCATAAAAAGACACAAAACCACCTTTTCCATCAAGAAGATGATGATTGCAGCCACTTGGCTGTGAAAAGTGTGCTTTTTGAGCTTTTTACGCTCTGAAAACGCTTATTTCACCATATGCAGTCACATAGCGGGACCAAATCAGAGTGATCATTCATGCTAAAAAGTGAAAAATCTGCCAATTTAGGGCATAAAAAGACACAAAACCACCTTTTCCATCAAGAAGATGATGATTGCAGCCACTTGGCTGTGAAAAGTGTGCTTTTTGAGCTTTTTACGCTCTGAAAACGCTTATTTCACCATATGCAGTGACATACCGGGACCAAATCAGAGTGGTCACTCATGCTAAAAAGTGAAAAATCTGCCAATTTAGGGCATAAAAAGACACAAAACCACCTTTTCCATCAAGAAGATGATGATTGCAGCCACTTGGCTGTGAAAAGTGTGCTTTTTGAGCTTTTTACGCTCTGAAAACGCTTATTTCACCATATGCAGTCACATACCGAGACCAAATCACAGTGGTCACTCATGCTAAAAAGTGAAAAATCTGCCAATTTAGGGCATAAAAAGACACAAAACCACCTTTTCCATCAAGAAGATGATGATTGCAGCCACTTGGCTGTGAAAAGTGTGCTTTTTGAGCTTTTTACGCTCTGAAAACGCTTATTTCACCATATGCAGTCACATACCGAGACCAAATCACAGTGGTCACTCATGCTAAAAAGTGAAAAATCTGCCAATTTAGGGCATAAAAAGACACAAAACCACCTTTTCCATCAAGAAGATGATGATTGCAGCCACTTGGCTGTGAAAAGTGTGCTTTTTGAGCTTTTTACGCTCTGAAAACGCTTATTTCACCATATGCAGTCACATACCGGGACCAAATCACAGTGGTCACTCATGCTAAAAAGTGAAAAATCTGCCAATTTAGGGCATAAAAAGACACAAAACCACCTTTTCCATCAAGAAGATGATGATTGCAGCCACTTGGCTGTGAAAAGTGTGCTTTTTGAGCTTTTTACGCTCTGAAAACGCTTATTTCACCACATGCAGTCACATACCGGGACCAAATCAGAGTGGTCACTGATGCTAAAAAGTGAAAAATCTGGCAAAACAGGGCATAAAAAGACACAAAACCAACTTTTCCATCAAGAAGATGATGATTGCAGCCACTTGGCTGTGAAAAGTGTGCTTTTTGAGCTTTTTACGCTCTGAAAACGCTTATTTCACCATATGCAGTCACATACCGGGACCAAATCAGAGTGGTCACTGATGCTAAAAAGTGAAAAATCTGCCAATTTAGGGCATAAAAACACACAAAACCACCTTTTCCATCAAGAAGATGATGATTGCAGCCACTTGGCTGTGAAAAGTGTGCTTTTTGAGCTTTTTACGCTCTGAAAACGCTTATTTCACCATATGCAGTCACATACCGGGACCAAATCAGAGTGGTCACTGATGCTAAAAAGTGAAAAATCTGGCAAAACAGGGCATAAAAACACACAAAACCACCTTTTCCATCAAGAAGATGATGATTGCAGCCACTTGGCTGTGAAAAGTGTGCTTTTTGTGCTTTTTACGCTCTGAAAACGCTTATTTCACCATATGCAGTCACATACCGGGACCAAATCAGAGTGGTCACTGATGCTAAAAAGTGAAAAATCTGCCAATTTAGGGCATAAAAAGACACAAAACCACCTTTTCCATCAAGAAGATGATGATTGCAGCCACTTGGCTGTGAAAAGTGTGCTTTTTGAGCTTTTTACGCTCTGAAAACGCTTATTTCACCATATGCAGTCACATACCGGGACCAAATCAGAGTGGTCACTGATGCTAAAAAGTGAAAAATCTGGCAAAACAGGGCATAAAAAGACACAAAACCACCTTTTCCATCAAGAAGATGATGATTGCAGCCACTTGGCTGTGAAAAGTGTGCTTTTTGAGCTTTTTACGCTCTGAAAACGCTTATTTCACCATATGCAGTCACATACCGGAACCAAATCAGAGTGGTCACTGATGCTAAAAAGTGAAAAATCTGGCAAAACAGGGCATAAAAAGACACAAAACCACCTTTTCCATCAAGAAGATGATGATTGCAGCCACTTGGCTGTGAAAAGTGTGCTTTTTGAGCTTTTTACGCTCTGAAAACGCTTATTTCACCATATGCAGTCACATACCGGGACCAAATCACAGTGGTCACTCATGCTAAAAAGTGAAAAATCTGCTAAAACAGGGCATAAAAAGACACAAAACCACCTTTTCCATCAAGAAGATGATGATTGCAGCCACTTGGCTGTGAAAAGTGTGCTTTTTGAGCTTTTTACGCTCTGAAAACGCTTATTTCACCATATGCAGTCACATACCGGGACCAAATCAGAGTGGTCACTCATGCTAAAAAGTGAAAAATCTGCCAATTTAGGGCATAAAAAGACACAAAACCACCTTTTCCATCAAGAAGATGATGATTGCAGCCACTTGGCTGTGAAAAGTGTGCTTTTTGAGCTTTTTACGCTCTGAAAACGCTTATTTCACCATATGCAGTCACATACCGGGACCAAATCACAGTGGTCACTCATGCTAAAAAGTGAAAAATCTGCCAATTTAGGGCATAAAAAGACAAAACCACCTTTTCCATCAAGAAGATGATGATTGCAGCCACTTGGCTGTGAAAAGTGTGCTTTTTGAGCTTTTTACGCTCTGAAAACGCTTATTTCACCATATGCAGTCACATACCGGGACCAAATCACAGTGGTCACTCATGCTAAAAAGTGAAAAATCTGGCAAAACAGGGCATAAAAAGACACAAAACCACCTTTTCCATCAAGAAGATGATGATTGCAGCCACTTGGCTGTGAAAAGTGTGCTTTTTGAGCTTTTTACGCTCTGAAAACGCTTATTTCACCATATGCAGTCACATAGCGGGACCAAATCAGAGTGATCATTCATGCTAAAAAGTGAAAAATCTGCCAATTTAGGGCATAAAAAGACACAAAACCACCTTTTCCATCAAGAAGATGATGATTGCAGCCACTTGGCTGTGAAAAGTGTGCTTTTTGAGCTTTTTACGCTGTGAAAACGCTTATTTCACCATATGCAGTCACATACCGGGACCAAATCAGAGTGGTCACTCATGCTAAAAAGTGAAAAATCTGCCAATTTAGGGCATAAAAAGACACAAAACCACCTTTTCCATCAAGAAGATGATGATTGCAGCCACTTGGCTGTGAAAAGTGTGCTTTTTGAGCTTTTTACGCTCTGAAAACGCTTATTTCACCATATGCAGTCACATACCGAGACCAAATCACAGTGGTCACTCATGCTAAAAAGTGAAAAATCTGCCAATTTAGGGCATAAAAAGACACAAAACCACCTTTTCCATCAAGAAGATGATGATTGCAGCCACTTGGCTGTGAAAAGTGTGCTTTTTGAGCTTTTTACGCTCTGAAAACGCTTATTTCACCATATGCAGTCACATACCGGGACCAAATCAGAGTGGTCACTCATGCTAAAAAGTGAAAAATCTGCCAATTTAGGGCATAAAAAGACACAAAACCACCTTTTCCATCAAGAAGATGATGATTGCAGCCACTTGGCTGTGAAAAGTGTGCTTTTTGAGCTTTTTACGCTCTGAAAACGCTTATTTCACCATATGCAGTCACATAGCGGGACCAAATCAGAGTGATCACTCATGCTAAAAAGTGAAAAATCTGCCAAAACAGGGCATAAAAAGGCACAAAACCACCTTTTCCATCAAGAAGATGATGATTGCAGCCACTTGGCTGTGAAAAGTGTGCTTTTTGAGCTTTTTACGCTCTGAAAACGCTTATTTCACCATATGCAGTCACATACCGGGACCAAATCAGAGTGGTCACTCATGCTAAAAAGTGAAAAATCTGCTAAAACAGGGCATAAAAAGACACAAAACCACCTTTTCCATCAAGAAGATGATGATTGCAGCCACTTGGCTGTGAAAAGTGTGCTTTTTGAGCTTTTTACGCTCTGAAAACGCTTATTTCACCATATGCAGTCACATACCGGGACCAAATCACAGTGGTCACTCATGCTAAAAAGTGAAAAATCTGCTAAAACAGGGCATAAAAAGACACAAAACCACCTTTTCCATCAAGAAGATGATGATTGCAGCCACTTGGCTGTGAAAAGTGTGCTTTTTGAGCTTTTTACGCTCTGAAAACGCTTATTTCACCATATGCAGTCACATACCGGGACCAAATCAGAGTGGTCACTCATGCTAAAAAGTGAAAAATCTGCCAATTTAGGGCATAAAAACACACAAAACCACCTTTTCCATCAAGAAGATGATGATTGCAGCCTCTTGGCTGTGAAAAGTGTGCTTTTTGAGCTTTTTACGCTCTGAAAACGCTTATTTCACCATATGCAGTCACATACCGGGACCAAATCACAGTGGTCACTCATGCTAAAAAGTGAAAAATCTGGCAAAACAGGGCATAAAAAGACACAAAACCACCTTTTCCATCAAGAAGATGATGATTGCAGCCACTTGGCTGTGAAAAGTGTGCTGTTTGAGCTTTTTACGCTCTGAAAACGCTTATTTCACCATATGCAGTCACATACCGGGACCAAATCACAGTGGTCACTCATGCTAAAAAGTGAAAAATCTGGCAAAACAGGGCATAAAAAGACACAAAACCACCTTTTCCATCAAGAAGATGATGATTGCAGCCACTTGGCTGTGAAAAGTGTGCTTTTTGAGCTTTTTACGCTCTGAAAACGCTTATTTCACCATATGCAGTCACATACCGGGACCAAATCAGAGTGGTCACTGATGCTAAAAAGTGAAAAATCTGCCAATTTAGGGCATAAAAAGAAACAAAACCACCTTTTCCATCAAGAAGATGATGATTGCAGCCACTTGGCTGTGAAAAGTGTGCTTTTTGAGCTTTTTACGCTCTGAAAACGCTTATTTCACCATATGCAGTCACATACCGGGACCAAATCAGAGTGGTCACTGATGCTAAAAAGTGAAAAATCTGGCAAAACAGGGCATAAAAAGACACAAAACCACCTTTTCCATCAAGAAGATGATGATTGCAGCCACTTGGCTGTGAAAAGTGTGCTTTTTGAGCTTTTTACGCTCTGAAAACGCTTATTTCACCATATGCAGTCACATACCGGAACCAAATCAGAGTGGTCACTGATGCTAAAAAGTGAAAAATCTGGCAAAACAGGGCATAAAAAGACACAAAACCACCTTTTCCATCAAGAAGATGATGATTGCAGCCACTTGGCTGTGAAAAGTGTGCTTTTTGAGCTTTTTACGCTCTGAAAACGCTTATTTCACCATATGCAGTCACATACCGGGACCAAATCAGAGTGGTCACTGATGCTAAAAAGTGAAAAATCTGCCAATTTAGGGCATAAAAAGACACAAAACCACCTTTTCCATCAAGAAGATGATGATTGCAGCCACTTGGCTGTGAAAAGTGTGCTTTTTGAGCTTTTTACGCTCTGAAAACGCTTATTTCACCATATGCAGTCACATACCGGGACCAAATCACAGTGGTCACTCATGCTAAAAAGTGAAAAATCTGCTAAAACAGGGCATAAAAAGACACAAAACCACCTTTTCCATCAAGAAGATGATGATTGCAGCCACTTGGCTGTGAAAAGTGTGCTTTTTGAGCTTTTTACGCTCTGAAAACGCTTATTTCACCATATGCAGTCACATACCGGGACCAAATCACAGTGGTCACTCATGCTAAAAAGTGAAAAATCTGGCAAAACAGGGCATAAAAAGACACAAAACCACCTTTTCCATCAAGAAGATGATGATTGCAGCCACTTGGCTGTGAAAAGTGTGCTGTTTGAGCTTTTTACGCTCTGAAAACGCTTATTTCACCATATGCAGTCACATACCGGGACCAAATCACAGTGGTCACTCATGCTAAAAAGTGAAAAATCTGCCAATTTAGGGCATAAAAAGACACAAAACCACCTTTTCCATCAAGAAGATGATGATTGCAGCCACTTGGCTGTGAAAAGTGTGCTGTTTGAGCTTTTTACGCTCTGAAAACGCTTATTTCACCATATGCAGTCACATACCGGGACCAAATCACAGTGGTCACTCATGCTAAAAAGTGAAAAATCTGCCAATTTAGGGCATAAAAAGACACAAAACCACCTTTTCCATCAAGAAGATGATGATTGCAGCCACTTGGCTGTGAAAAGTGTGCTTTTTGAGCTTTTTACGCTCTGAAAACGCTTATTTCACCATATGCAGTCACATACCGGGACCAAATCAGAGTGGTCACTGATGCTAAAAAGTGAAAAATCTGGCAAAACAGGGCATAAAAACACACAAAACCACCTTTTCCATCAAGAAGATGATGATTGCAGCCACTTGGCTGTGAAAAGTGTGCTTTTTGAGCTTTTTACGCTCTGAAAACGCTTATTTCACCATATGCAGTCACATACCGGGACCAAATCAGAGTGGTCACTCATGCTAAAAAGTGAAAAATCTGCCAATTTAGGGCATAAAAAGACACAAAACCACCTTTTCCATCAAGAAGATGATGATTGCAGCCACTTGGCTGTGAAAAGTGTGCTGTTTGAGCTTTTTACGCTCTGAAAACGCTTATTTCACCATATGCAGTCACATACCGGGACCAAATCACAGTGGTCACTCATGCTAAAAAGTGAAAAATCTGGCAAAACAGGGCATAAAAAGACACAAAACCACCTTTTCCATCAAGAAGATGATGATTGCAGCCACTTGGCTGTGAAAAGTGTGCTTTTTGAGCTTTTTACGCTCTGAAAACGCTTATTTCACCATATGCAGTCACATACCGGGACCAAATCAGAGTGGTCACTGATGCTAAAAAGTGAAAAATCTGCCAATTTAGGGCATAAAAAGACACAAAACCACCTTTTCCATCAAGAAGATGATGATTGCAGCCACTTGGCTGTGAAAAGTGTGCTTTTTGAGCTTTTTACGCTCTGAAAACGCTTATTTCACCATATGCAGTCACATACCGGGACCAAATCAGAGTGGTCACTGATGCTAAAAAGTGAAAAATCTGGCAAAACAGGGCATAAAAACACACAAAACCACCTTTTCCATCAAGAAGATGATGATTGCAGCCACTTGGCTGTGAAAAGTGTGCTTTTTGAGCTTTTTACGCTCTGAAAACGCTTATTTCACCATATGCAGTCACATACCGGGACCAAATCAGAGTGGTCACTGATGCTAAAAAGTGAAAAATCTGCCAATTTAGGGCATAAAAACACACAAAACCACCTTTTCCATCAAGAAGATGATGATTGCAGCCACTTGGCTGTGAAAAGTGTGCTTTTTGAGCTTTTTACGCTCTGAAAACGCTTATTTCACCATATGCAGTCACATACCGGGACCAAATCAGAGTGGTCACTGATGCTAAAAAGTGAAAAATCTGCCAATTTAGGGCATAAAAACACACAAAACCACCTTTTCCATCAAGAAGATGATGATTGCAGCCACTTGGCTGTGAAAAGTGTGCTTTTTGAGCTTTTTACGCTCTGAAAACGCTTATTTCACCATATGCAGTCACATACCGGGACCAAATCAGAGTGGTCACTGATGCTAAAAAGTGAAAAATCTGCCAATTTAGGGCATAAAAAGACACAAAACCACCTTTTCCATCAAGAAGATGATGATTGCAGCCACTTGGCTGTGAAAAGTGTGCTTTTTGAGCTTTTTACGCTCTGAAAACGCTTATTTCACCATATGCAGTCACATACCGGGACCAAATCACAGTGGTCACTCATGCTAAAAAGTGAAAAATCTGCTAAAACAGGGCATAAAAAGACACAAAACCACCTTTTCCATCAAGAAGATGATGATTGCAGCCACTTGGCTGTGAAAAGTGTGCTTTTTGAGCTTTTTACGCTCTGAAAACGCTTATTTCACCATATGCAGTCACATACCGGGACCAAATCAGAGTGGTCACTCATGCTAAAAAGTGAAAAATCTGCCAATTTAGGGCATAAAAAGACACAAAACCACCTTTTCCATCAAGAAGATGATGATTGCAGCCACTTGGCTGTGAAAAGTGTGCTTTTTGAGCTTTTTACGCTCTGAAAACGCTTATTTCACCATATGCAGTCACATACCAGGACCAAATCACAGTGGTCACTCATGCTAAAAAGTGAAAAATCTGCCAATTTAGGGCATAAAAAGACACAAAACCACCTTTTCCATCAAGAAGATGATGATTGCAGCCACTTGGCTGTGAAAAGTGTGCTTTTTGAGCTTTTTACGCTCTGAAAACGCTTATTTCACCATATACAGTCACATACCGAGACCAAATCAGAGTGGTCACTGATGCTAAAAAGTGAAAAATCTGGCAAAACAGGTCATAAAAAGACACAAAACCACCTTTTCCATCAAGCAGATGATGATTGCAGCCACTTGGCTGTGAAAAGTGTGCTTTTTGAGCTTTTTACGATCTGAAAACGCTTATTTCACCATATGCAGTCACATACCGGGACCAAATCAGAGTGGTCACTGATGCTAAAAAGTCAAAAATCTGGCAAAACAGGGCATAAAAAGACACAAAACCACCTTTTCCATCAAGAAGATGATGATTGCAGCCACTTGGCTGTGAAAAGTGTGCTTTTTGAGCTTTTTACGCTCTGAAAACGCTTATTTCACCATATGCAGTCACATACCGGGACCAAATCAGAGTGGTCACTGATGCTAAAAAGTGAAAAATCTGCCAATTTAGGGCATAAAAACACACAAAACCACCTTTTCCATCAAGAAGATGATGATTGCAGCCACTTGGCTGTGAAAAGTGTGCTTTTTGAGCTTTTTACGCTCTGAAAACGCTTATTTCACCATATGCAGTCACATACCGGGACCAAATCAGAGTGTTCACTGATGCTAAAAAGTGAAAAATCTGCCAATTTAGGGCATAAAAACACACAAAACCACCTTTTCCATCAAGAAGATGATGATTGCAGCCACTTGGCTGTGAAAAGTGTGCTTTTTGAGCTTTTTACGCTCTGAAAACGCTTATTTCACCATATGCAGTCACATACCGGGACCAAATCAGAGTGGTCACTGATGCTAAAAAGTGAAAAATCTGCCAATTTAGGGCATAAAAAGACACAAAACCACCTTTTCCATCAAGAAGATGATGATTGCAGCCACTTGGCTGTGAAAAGTGTGCTTTTTGAGCTTTTTACGCTCTGAAAACGCTTATTTCACCATATGCAGTCACATACCGGGACCAAATCAGAGTGGTCACTGATGCTAAAAAGTGAAAAATCTGCCAATTTAGGGCATAAAAAGACACAAAACCACCTTTTCCATCAAGAAGATGATGATTGCAGCCACTTGGCTGTGAAAAGTGTGCTTTTTGAGCTTTTTACGCTCTGAAAACGCTTATTTCACCATATGCAGTCACATACCGGGACCAAATCACAGTGGTCACTCATGCTAAAAAGTGAAAAATCTGCTAAAACAGGGCATAAAAAGACACAAAACCACCTTTTCCATCAAGAAGATGATGATTGCAGCCACTTGGCTGTGAAAAGTGTGCTTTTTGAGCTTTTTACGCTCTGAAAACGCTTATTTCACCATATGCAGTCACATACCGGGACCAAATCAGAGTGGTCACTCATGCTAAAAAGTGAAAAATCTGCCAATTTAGGGCATAAAAAGACACAAAACCACCTTTTCCATCAAGAAGATGATGATTGCAGCCACTTGGCTGTGAAAAGTGTGCTTTTTGAGCTTTTTACGCTCTGAAAACGCTTATTTCACCATATGCAGTCACATACCAGGACCAAATCACAGTGGTCACTCATGCTAAAAAGTGAAAAATCTGCCAATTTAGGGCATAAAAAGACACAAAACCACCTTTTCCATCAAGAAGATGATGATTGCAGCCACTTGGCTGTGAAAAGTGTGCTTTTTGAGCTTTTTACGCTCTGAAAACGCTTATTTCACCATATACAGTCACATACCGAGACCAAATCAGAGTGGTCACTGATGCTAAAAAGTGAAAAATCTGGCAAAACAGGTCATAAAAAGACACAAAACCACCTTTTCCATCAAGCAGATGATGATTGCAGCCACTTGGCTGTGAAAAGTGTGCTTTTTGAGCTTTTTACGATCTGAAAACGCTTATTTCACCATATGCAGTCACATACCGGGACCAAATCAGAGTGGTCACTGATGCTAAAAAGTCAAAAATCTGGCAAAACAGGGCATAAAAAGACACAAAACCACCTTTTCCATCAAGAAGATGATGATTGCAGCCACTTGGCTGTGAAAAGTGTGCTTTTTGAGCTTTTTACGCTCTGAAAACGCTTATTTCACCATATGCAGTCACATACCGGGACCAAATCAGAGTGGTCACTGATGCTAAAAAGTGAAAAATCTGCCAATTTAGGGCATAAAAACACACAAAACCACCTTTTCCATCAAGAAGATGATGATTGCAGCCACTTGGCTGTGAAAAGTGTGCTTTTTGAGCTTTTTACGCTCTGAAAACGCTTATTTCACCATATGCAGTCACATACCGGGACCAAATCAGAGTGGTCACTGATGCTAAAAAGTGAAAAATCTGCCAATTTAGGGCATAAAAAGACACAAAACCACCTTTTCCATCAAGAAGATGATGATTGCAGCCACTTGGCTGTGAAAAGTGTGCTTTTTGAGCTTTTTACGCTCTGAAAACGCTTATTTCACCATATGCAGTCACATACCGGGACCAAATCACAGTGGTCACTCATGCTAAAAAGTGAAAAATATGGCAAAACAGGGCATAAAAAGACACAAAACCACCTTTTCCATCAATGAAGATGATGATTGCAGCCACTTGGCTGTGAAAAGTGTGCTTTTTGAGCTTTTTACGCTCTGAAAACGCTTATTTCACCATATGCAGTCACATACAGGGCACAAGTGACAGAGTGGTCACTGATGCTTAAAAGTGAAAAATCTGGCCAAACAGGGTATAAAAAGACACAAAAACCACCTTTTCCATCAAGAAGATGATGATTGCAGCCACTTGGCTGTGAAAGTGTGCTTTTTGAGCTTTTTACGCTCTGAAAAGGCTTATTTCACCATATGCAGTCACATACAGGGACCAAATCAGAGTGGTCACTCAAGCTAAAAAAGTGAAAAATCTGCCAAAACAGGGCATAAAAAGACACAAAACCACCTTTTCCATCAAGAAGATGATGATTGCAGCCACTTGGCTGTGAAAGTGTGCTTTTTGAGCTTTTTATGCTCTGAAAACGCTTATTTCACTATATGCAGTCACATACAGGGCCTAAATCACAGAGTGGTCACTGATGCTTAAAAGTGAATAATCTGGCCAAACAGGGCATAAAAAGACACAAAACCACCTTTTCCATCAAGAAGATGATGATTGCAGCCACTTGGCTGTGAAAAGTGTGCTTTTTGAGCTTTTTACGCTCTGAAAAAGCTTATTTCACCATATGCAGTCACATACAGGGCACAAGTGACAGAGTGGTCACTGATGCTTAAAAGTGAAAAATCTGCCAATTTAGGGCATAAAAAGACACAAAACCACCTTTTCCATCAAGAAGATGATGATTGCAGCCACTTGGCTGTGAAAAGTGTGCTTTTTGAGCTTTTTACGCTCTGAAAACGCTTATTTCACCATATGCAGTCACATACAGGGACCAAATCACAGTGGTCACTCAAGCTAAAAAAGTGAAAAATCTGGCCAAACAGGGCATAAAAAGACACAAAACCACCTTTTCCATCAAGAAGATGATGATTGCAGCCACTTGGCTGTGAAAGTGTGCTTTTTGAGCTTTTTATGCTCTGAAAACGCTTATTTCACCATATGCAGTCACATACAGGGCCTAAATCACAGAGTGGTCACTGATGCTTAAAAGTGAATAATCTGGCCAAACAGGGCATAAAAAGACACAAAACCACCTTTTCCATCAAGAAGATGATGATTGCAGCCACTTGGCTGTGAAAAGTGTGCTTTTTGAGCTTTTTACGCTCTGAAAACGCTTATTTCACCATATGCAGTCACATACAGGGCCCAAATCACAGAGTGGTCACTGATGCTTAAAAGTGAATAATCTGGCCAAACAGGGCATAAAGAGACACAAAACCACCTTTTCCATCAAGAAGATGATGATTGCAGCCACTTGGCTGTGAAAGTGTGCTTTTTGAGCTTTTTACGCTCTGAAAACGCTTATTTCACCATATGCAGTCACATACAGGGCCCAAATCACAGAGTGGTCACTGATGCTTAAAAGTGAAAAATCTTGCCAAACAGGGCATAAAAAGACACAAAACCACCTTTTCCATCAAGAAGATGATGATTGCAGCCACTTGGCTGTGAAATTGTGCTTTTTGAGCTTTTTACGCTCTGAAAACGCTTATTTCACCATATGCAGTCACATACAGGGCCCAAATCACAGAGTGGTCAGTTATGCTTAAAAGTGAAAAATCTGGCAAAACAGGGCATAAAAAGACACAAAACCACCTTTTCCATCAAGAAGATGATGATTGCAGCCACTTGGCTGTGAAAAGTGTGCTTTTTGAGCTTTTTACGCTCTGAAAACGCTTATTTCACCATATGCAGTCACATACAGGGCCCAAATCACAGAGTGGTCACTGATGCTTAAAAGTGAATAATCTGGCCAAACAGGGCATAAAGAGACACAAAACCACCTTTTCCATCAAGAAGATGATGATTGCTGCCACTTGGCTGTGAAAGTGTGCTTTTTGAGCTTTTTACGCTCTGAAAACGCTTATTTCACCATATGCAGTCACATACAGGGCCCAAATCACAGAGTGGTCACTGATGCTTAAAAGTGAAAAATCTTGCCAAACAGGGCATAAAAAGACACAAAACCACCTTTTCCATCAAGAAGATGATGATTGCAGCCACTTGGCTGTGAAATTGTGCTTTTTGAGCTTTTTACGCTCTGAAAACGCTTATTTCACCATATGCAGTCACATACAGGGCCCAAATCACAGAGTGGTCAGTTATGCTTAAAAGTGAAAAATCTGCCAATTTAGGGCATAAAAAGACACAAAACCACCTTTTCCATCAAGAAGATGATGATTGCAGCCACTTGGCTGTGAAAAGTGTGCTTTTTGAGCTTTTTACGCTCTGAAAACGCTTATTTCACCATATGCAGTCACATACAGGGCCCAAATCACAGAGTGGTCAGTTATGCTTAAAAGTGAAAAATCTGGCAAAACAGGGCATAAAAAGACACAAAACCACCTTTTCCATCAAGAAGATGATGATTGCAGCCACTTGGCTGTGAAAGTGTGCTTTTTGAGCTTTTTACGCTCTGAAAACGCTTATTTCACCATATGCAGTCACATACAGGGACCAAATCACAGTGGTCACTCAAGCTAAAAAAGTGAAAAATCTGCCAAAACAGGGCATAAAAAGACACAAAACCACCTTTTCCATCAAGAAGATGATGATTGCAGCCACTTGGCTGTGAAAGTGTGCTTTTTGAGCTTTTTACGCTCTGAAAACGCTTATTTCACCATATGCAGTCACATACAGGGCCCAAATCACAGAGTGTTCACTGATGCTTAAAAGTGAATAATCTGGCCAAACAGGGCATAAAGAGACACAAAACCACCTTTTCCATCAAGAAGATGATGATTGCAGCCACTTTGCTGTGAAAGTGTGCTTTTTGAGCTTTTTACGCTCTGAAAACGCTTATTTCAACTTATGCAGTCACATACAGGGCCCAAATCACAGAGTGGTCACTGATGCTTAAAAATGAAAAATCTGGCCAAACAGGGCATAAAAAGACACAAAACCACCTTTTCCATCAAGAAGATGATGATTGCAGCCACTTGGCTGTGAAAGTGTGCTTTTTGAGCTTTTTACGCTCTGAAAAGGCTTATTTCACCATATGCAGTCACATACAGGGCACAAGTGACAGAGTGGTCACTGATGCTTAAAAGTGAAAAATCTGCCAAAACAGGGCATAAAGAGACACAAAACCACCTTTTCCATCAAGAAGATGATGATTGCAGCCACTTGGCTGTGAAAGTGTGCTTTTTGAGCTTTTTACGCTCTGAAAACGCTTATTTCACCTTATGCAGTCACATACAGGGCACAAGTGACAGAGTGGTCACTGATGCTTAAAAGTGAAAAATCTGCCAAAACAGGGCCTAAATAGACACAAAACCACCTTTTCCATCAAGAAGATGATGATTGCAGCCACTTGGCTGTGAAAAGTGTGCTTTTTGAGCTTTTTACGCTCTGAAAAGGCTTATTTCACCATATGCAGTCACATACAGGGACCAAATCAGAGTGGTCACTCAAGCTAAAAAAGTGAAAAATCTGCCAAAACAGGGCATAAAAAGACACAAAACCACCTTTTCCATCAAGAAGATGATGATTGCAGCCACTTGGCTGTGAAAGTGTGCTTTTTGAGCTTTTTACGCTCTGAAAAAGCTTATTTCACCATATGCAGTCACATACAGGGCACAAGTGACAGAGTGGTCACTGATGCTTAAAAGTGAAAAATCTGCCAAAACAGGGCATAAAGAGACACAAAACCACCTTTTCCATCAAGAAGATGATGATTGCAGCCACTTGGCTGTGAAAGTGTGCTTTTTGAGCTTTTTACGCTCTGAAAACGCTTATTTCACCTTATGCAGTCACATACAGGGCCCAAATCACAGAGTGGTCACTGATGCTTAAAAGTGAAAAATCTGGCCAAACAGGGCATAAAAAGACACAAAACCACCTTTTCCATCAAGAAGATGATGATTGCAGCCACTTGGCTGTGAAAAGTGTGCTTTTTGAGCTTTTTACGCTCTGAAAAGGCTTATTTCACCATATGCAGTCACATACAGGGACCAAATCAGAGTGGTCACTCAAGCTAAAAAAGTGAAAAATCTGCCAAAACAGGGCATAAAAAGACACAAAACCACCTTTTCCATCAAGAAGATGATGATTGCAGCCACTTGGCTGTGAAAGTGTGCTTTTTGAGCTTTTTACGCTCTGAAAACGCTTATTTCACCATATGCAGTCACATACAGGGCACAAGTGACAGAGTGGTCACTGATGCTTAAAAGTGAAAAATCTGCCAAAACAGGGCATAAAGAGACACAAAACCACCTTTTCCATCAAGAAGATGATGATTGCAGCCACTTGGCTGTGAAAGTGTGCTTTTTGAGCTTTTTACGCTCTGAAAACGCTTATTTCACCTTATGCAGTCACATACAGGGCCCAAATCACAGAGTGGTCACTGATGCTTAAAAGTGAAAAATCTGGCCAAACAGGGCATAAAAAGACACAAAACCACCTTTTCCATCAAGAAGATGATGATTGCAGCCACTTGGCTGTGAAAGTGTGCTTTTTGAGCTTTTTACGCTCTGAAAACGCATATTTCACCATATGCAGTCACATACAGGGCCCAAATCACAGAGTGGTCACTGATGCTTAAAAGTGAATAATCTGGCCAAACAGGGCATAAAAAGACACAAAACCACCTTTTCCATCAAGAAGATGATGATTGCAGCCACTTGGCTGTGAAAAGTGTGCTTTTTGAGCTTTTTACGCTCTGAAAAGGCTTATTTCACCATATGCAGTCACATACAGGGCCCAAATCACAGAGTGGTCACTGATGCTTAAAAGTGAAAAATCTGGCCAAACAGGGCATAAAAAGACACAAAACCACCTTTTCCATCAAGAAGATGATGATTGCAGCCACTTGGCTGTGAAAGTGTGCTTTTTGAGCTTTTTACGCTCTGAAAACGCTTATTTCACCATATGCAGTCACATACAGGGCACAAGTGACAGAGTGGTCACTGATGCTTAAAAGTGAAAAATCTGCCAAAACAGGGCATAAAGAGACACAAAACCACCTTTTCCATCAAGAAGATGATGATTGCAGCCACTTGGCTGTGAAATTGTGCTGTTTGAGCTTTTTACGCTCTGAAAACGCTTATTTCACCATATGCAGTCACATACAGGGCACAAGTGACAGAGTGGTCACTCATGCTTAAAAGTGAAAAATCTGCCAAAACAGGGCCTAAATAGACACAAAACCACCTTTTCCATCAAGAAGATGATGATTGCAGCCACTTGGCTGTGAAAAGTGTGCTTTTTGAGCTTTTTACGCTCTGAAAAGGCTTATTTCACCATATGCAGTCACATACAGGGACCAAATCAGAGTGGTCACTCAAGCTAAAAAAGTGAAAAATCTGCCAAAACAGGGCATAAAAAGACACAAAACCACCTTTTCCATCAAGAAGATGATGATTGCAGCCACTTGGCTGTGAGTGTGCTTTTTGAACTTTTTACGCTCTTAAAACGCTTATTTCACCATATGCAGTCACATACAGGGCACAAGGGACAGAGTGGTCACTGATGCTTAAAAGTGAAAAATCTGGCCAAACAGGGCCTAAATACACACAAAACCACCTTTTCCATCAAGAAGATGATGATTGCAGCCACTTGGCTGTGAAAAGTGTGCTTTTTGAGCTTTTTACGCTCTGAAAACGCTTATTTCACCATATGCAGTCACATACAGGGCCCAAATCACAGAGTGGTCACTGATGCTTAAAAGTGAAAAATCTGGCCAAACAGGGCATAAAAAGACACAAAACCACCTTTTCCATCAAGAAGATGATGATTGCAGCCACTTGGCTGTGAAAGTGTGCTTTTTGAGCTTTTTACGCTCTGAAAAAGCTTATTTCACCATATGCAGTCACATACAGGGCCCAAATCACAGAGTGGTCACTGATGCTTAAAAGTGAAAATTCTGGCCAAACAGGGCATAAAAAGACACAAAACCACCTTTTCCATCAAGAAGATGATGATTGCAGCCACTTGGCTGTGAAAGTGTGCTTTTTGAGCTTTTTATGCTCTGAAAACGCTTATTTCACCATATGCAGTCACATACAGGGCCTAAATCACAGAGTGGTCACTGATGCTTAAAAGTGAATAATCTGGCCAAACAGGGCATAAAAAGACACAAAACCACCTTTTCCATCAAGAAGATGATGATTGCAGCCACTTGGCTGTGAAAGTGTGCTTTTTGAGCTTTTTACGCTCTGAAAAGGCTTATTTCACCATATGCAGTCACATACAGGGACCAAATCAGAGTGGTCACTGATGCTTAAAAGTGAAAAATCTGGCCAAACAGGGCCTAAATACACACAAAACCACCTTTTCCATCAAGAAGATGATGATTGCAGCCACTTGGCTGTGAAAAGTGTGCTTTTTGAGCTTTTTACGCTCTGAAAACGCTTATTTCACCATATGCAGTCACATACAGAGACCAAATCAGAGTGGTCACTCAAGCTAAAAAAGTGAAAAATCTGGCAAAACAGGGCATAAAAAGACACAAAACCACCTTTTCCATCAAGAAGATGATGATTGCAGCCACTTGGCTGTGAAAAGTGTGCTTTTTGAGCTTTTTACGCTCTGAAAAGGCTTATTTCACCATATGCAGTCACATACAGGGCCCAAATCACAGAGTGGTCACTGATGCTTAAAAGTGAAAAATCTGGCCAAACAGGGCATAAAAAGACACAAAACCACCTTTTCCATCAAGAAGATGATGATTGCAGCCACTTGGCTGTGACAGTGTTCTTTTTGAGCTTTTTACGCTCTGAAAACGCTTATTTCACCATATGCAGTCACATACAGGGCACAAGTGACAGAGTGGTCACTGATGCTTAAAAGTGAAAAATCTGCCAAAACAGGGCATAAAGAGACACAAAACCACCTTTTCCATCAAGAAGATGATGATTGCAGCCACTTGGCTGTGAAAGTGTGCTTTTTGAGCTTTTTACGCTCTGAAAACGCTTATTTCACCTTATGCAGTCACATACAGGGCCCAAATCACAGAGTGGTCACTGATGCTTAAAAGTGAAAAATCTGGCCAAACAGGGCATAAAAAGACACAAAACCACCTTTTCCATCAAGAAGATGATGATTGCAGCCACTTGGCTGTGAAAGTGTGCTTTTTGAGCTTTTTATGCTCTGAAAACGCTTATTTCACCATATGCAGTCACATACAGGGCCTAAATCACAGAGTGGTCACTGATGCTTAAAAGTGAATAATCTGGCCAAACAGGGCATAAAAAGACACAAAA
Organism: Lutjanus erythropterus; assembly: GCF_056507025.1. Taxonomy (NCBI): domain Eukaryota; kingdom Metazoa; phylum Chordata; class Actinopteri; order Lutjaniformes; family Lutjanidae; genus Lutjanus; species Lutjanus erythropterus. Next base: position 20,873 of record NW_028146646.1, read on the forward strand.
CCACCTTTTCCATCAAGAAGATGATGATTGCAGCCACTTGGCTGTGAAAGTGTGCTTTTTGAGCTTTTTACGCTCTGAAAAAGCTTATTTCACCATATGCAGTCACATACAGGGCACAAGTGACAGAGTGGTCACTGATGCTTAAAAGTGAAAAATCTGCCAAAACAGGGCATAAAGAGACACAAAACCACCTTTTCCATCAAGAAGATGATGATTGCAGCCACTTGGCTGTGAAAGTGTGCTTTTTGAGCTTTTTACGCTCTGAAAACGCTTATTTCACCTTATGCAGTCACATACAGGGCCCAAATCACAGAGTGGTCACTGATGCTTAAAAGTGAAAAATCTGGCCAAACAGGGCATAAAAAGACACAAAACCACCTTTTCCATCAAGAAGATGATGATTGCAGCCACTTGGCTGTGAAATTGTGCTTTTTGAGCTTTTTACGCTCTGAAAACGCTTATTTCACCATATGCAGTCACATACAGGGCACAAGTGACAGAGTGGTCACTCATGCTTAAAAGTGAAAAATCTGCCAAAACAGGGCCTAAATAGACACAAAACCACCTTTTCCATCAAGAAGATGATGATTGCAGCCACTTGGCTGTGAAAATTGTGCTTTTTGAGCTTTTTACGCTCTGAAAAGGCTTATTTCACCATATGCAGTCACATACAGGGACCAAATCAGAGTGGTCACTCAAGCTAAAAAAGTGAAAAATCTGCCAAAACAGGGCATAAAAAGACACAAAACCACCTTTTCCATCAAGAAGATGATGATTGCAGCCACTTGGCTGTGAAAGTGTGCTTTTTGAACTTTTTACGCTCTTAAAACGCTTATTTCACCATATGCAGTCACATACAGGGCACAAGGGACAGAGTGGTCACTGATGCTTAAAAGTGAAAAATCTGGCCAAACAGGGCCTAAATACACACAAAACCACCTTTTCCATCAAGAAGATGATGATTGCAGCCACTTGGCTGTGAAAAGTGTGCTTTTTGAGCTTTTTACGCTCTGAAAACGCTTATTTCACCATATGCAGTCACATACAGGGACCAAATCAGAGTGGTCACTCAAGCTAAAAAAGTGAAAAATCTGCCAAAACAGGGCATAAAAAGACACAAAACCACCTTTTCCATCAAGAAGATGATGATTGCAGCCACTTGGCTGTGAAAAGTGTGCTTTTTGAGCTTTTTACGCTCTGAAAAGGCTTATTTCACCATATGCAGTCACATACAGGGCCCAAATCACAGAGTGGTCACTGATGCTTAAAAGTGAAAAATCTGCCCAAACAGGGCATAAAAAGACACAAAACCACCTTTTCCATCAAGAAGATGATGATTGCAGCCACTTGGCTGTGACAGTGTGCTTTTTGAGCTTTTTACGCTCTGAAAAGGCTTATTTCACCATATGCAGTCACATACAGGGACCAAATCAGAGTGGTCACTCAAGCTAAAAAAGTGAAAAATCTGCCAAAACAGGGCATAAAAAGACACAAAACCACCTTTTCCATCAAGAAGATGATGATTGCAGCCACTTGGCTGTGAAAGTGTGCTTTTTGAACTTTTTACGCTCTTAAAACGCTTATTTCACCATATGCAGTCACATACAGGGCACAAGGGACAGAGTGGTCACTGATGCTTAAAAGTGAAAAATCTGGCCAAACAGGGCCTAAATACACACAAAACCACCTTTTCCATCAAGAAGATGATGATTACAGTCACTTGGCTGTGAAAAGTGTGCTTTTTGAGCTTTTTACGCTCTGAAAACGCTTATTTCACCATATGCAGTCACATACAGGGCCCAAATCACAGAGTGGTCACTGATGCTTAAAAGTGAAAAATCTGGCCAAACAGGGCATAAAAAGACACAAAACCACCTTTTCCATCAAGAAGATGATGATTGCAGCCACTTGGCTGTGAAAGTGTGCTTTTTGAGCTTTTTACGCTCTGAAAACGCTTATTTCACCATATGCAGTCACATACAGGGCCCAAATCACAGAGTGGTCACTGATGCTTAAAAGTGAAAAATCTGGCCAAACAGGGCATAAAAAGACACAAAACCACCTTTTCCATCAAGAAGATGATGATTGCAGCCACTTGGCTGTGAAAGTGTGCTTTTTGAGCTTTTTACGCTCTGAAAACGCTTATTTCACCATATGCAGTCACATACAGGGCCCAAATCACAGAGTGGTCACTGATGCTTAAAAGTGAAAAATCTGCCAAAACAGGGCATAAAGAGACACAAAACCACCTTTTCCATCAAGAAGATGATGATTGCAGCCACTTGGCTGTGAAAGTGTGCTTTTTGAGCTTTTTACGCTCTGAAAACGCTTATTTCACCATATGCAGTCACATACAGGGCCCAAATCACAGAGTGGTCACTGATGCTTAAAAGTGAAAAATCTGGCCAAACAGGGCATAAAAAGACACAAAACCACCTTTTCCATCAAGAAGATGATGATTGCAGCCACTTGGCTGTGAAAGTGTGCTTTTTGAGCTTTTTACGCTCTGAAAACGCTTATTTCACCATATGCAGTCACATACAGGGCCCAAATCACAGAGTGGTCACTGATGCTTAAAAGTGAAAAATCTGCCAAAACAGGGCATAAATAGACACAAAACCACCTTTTCCATCAAGAAGATGATGATTGCAGCCACTTGGCTGTGAAAAGTGTGCTTTTTGAGCTTTTCACGCTCTGAAAACGCGTATTTCACTATATGCAGTCACATACCGGGACCAAATCACAGTGGTCACTCATGCTAAAAAAGTGAAAAATCTGCCAAAACAGGGCATAAAAAGACACAAAACCACCTTTTCCATCAAGAAGATGATGATTGCAGCCACTTGGCTGTGAAAAGTGAGCTTTTTGAGCTTTTTACGCTCTGAAAACGCGTATTTCACCATATGCAGTCACATACCGGGACCAAATCACAGAGTGGTCACTGATGCTTAAAAGTGAAAAATCTGGCCAAACAGGGCATAAAAAGACACAAAACCACCTTTTCCATCAAGAAGATGATGATTGCAGCCACTTGGCTGTGAAAGTGTGCTTTTTGAGCTTTTTACGCTCTGAAAAAGCTTATTTCACCATATGCAGTCACATACAGGGCACAAGTGACAGAGTGGTCACTGATGCTTAAAAGTGAAAAATCTGCCAAAACAGGGCATAAAAAGACACAAAACCACCTTTTCCATCAAGAAGATGATGATTGCAGCCACTTGGCTGTGAAAGTGTGCTTTTTGAGCTTTTTACGCTCTGAAAAAGCTTATTTCACCATATGCAGTCACATACAGGGCACAAGTGACAGAGTGGTCACTGATGCTTAAAAGTGAAAAATCTGCCAAAACAGGGCATAAAAAGACACAAAACCACCTTTTCCATCAAGAAGATGATGATTGCAGCCACTTGGCTGTGAAAAGTGTGCTTTTTCAGCTTTTTACGCTCTGAAAACGCTTATTTCACCATATGCAGTCACATACCGGGACCAAATCACAGTGGTCACTGATGCTTAAAAGTGAAAAATCTGCCAAAACAGGGCATAAAGAGACACAAAACCACCTTTTCCATCAAGAAGATGATGATTGCAGCCACTTGGCTGTGAAAGTGTGCTTTTTGAGCTTTTTACGCTCTGAAAACGCTTATTTCACCATATGCAGTCACATACAGGGCCCAAATCACAGAGTGGTCACTGATGCTTAAAAGTGAAAAATCTGCCAAAACAGGGCATAAATAGACACAAAACCACCTTTTCCATCAAGAAGATGATGATTGCAGCCACTTGGCTGTGAAAAGTGTGCTTTTTGAGCTTTTCACGCTCTGAAAACGCGTATTTCACTATATGCAGTCACATACCGGGACCAAATCACAGTGGTCACTCATGCTAAAAAAGTGAAAAATCTGCCAAAACAGGGCATAAAAAGACACAAAACCACCTTTTCCATCAAGAAGATGATGATTGCAGCCACTTGGCTGTGAAAGTGTGCTTTTTGAGCTTTTTACGCTCTGAAAACGCTTATTTCACCATATGCAGTCACATACAGGGCACAAGTGACAGAGTGGTCACTGATGCTTAAAAGTGAAAAATCTGGCCAAACAGGGTATAAAAAGACACAAAAACCACCTTTTCCATCAAGAAGATGATGATTGCAGCCACTTGGCTGTGAAAGTGTGCTTTTTGAGCTTTTTACGCTCTGAAAAGCCTTATTTCACCATATGCAGTCACATACAGGGCACAAGTGACAGAGTGGTCACTGATGCTTAAAAGTGAAAAATCTGCCAAAACAGGGCATAAAGAGACACAAAACCACCTTTTCCATCAAGAAGATGATGATTGCAGCCACTTGGCTGTGAAAAGTGTGCTTTTTGAGCTTTTTACGCTCTGAAAAGGCTTATTTCACCATATGCAGTCACATACAGGGCCCAAATCACAGAGTGGTCACTGATGCTTAAAAGTGAAAAATCTGGCCAAACAGGGCATAAAAAGACACAAAACCACCTTTTCCATCAAGAAGATGATGATTGCAGCCACTTGGCTGTGAAAAGTGTGCTTTTTGAGCTTTTTACGCTCTGAAAACGCTTATTTCACCATATGCAGTCACATACCGGGACCAAATCACAGTGGTCACTGATGCTAAAAAGTGAAAAATCTGCCAAAAAAGGGCATAAAAAGACACAAAACCACCTTTTTCATCAAGAAGATGATGATTGCAGCCACTTGGCTGTGAAAAGTGTGCTTTTTGAGCTTTTTACGCTCTGAAAACGCTTATTTCACCATATGCAGTCACCGTATGCAGTTTAGTCCTGTATACTTGTGTTACAGGACTATGCCGCTGGGTGTAAAAGATTCCAATTCCGATTCCGATTCCCGATTTTTTTTTTTTTGAGGGGTCTGACTTACCGATTCTGATTTTTATGTAGATTTCAGACCTGTTTTGAGCATGAGCATGAGCATGTTGAGCATGAGTGATCACACGCTGCTGTTGGATGCCTGTGACTGTATATGATGAATTAAGGCGCAGTTTCATAGCAGAAGTGGCCGCAATCCTGATCTTCTTGATGGAAAACGTGGTTTTGTGTGGTCTTATGCCTTGTTTTGTTAGCTTTTTCACTTCTGAGTGTAAGTGGCCACATGTTGCTGGGGGCTGCCTATGTGAAAGCATATGATGAATTAGACGCCCAGAAAGCACAGTTTCGTAGCTGCAATCCTCACCTTCTTGATGGAAAACATGGGTGTATGCCCTGTTTTGTCAGATTTTTCACTTCTGAGCGTAAGTGGCCACACTGTGATGTGAGCTGCCTATGTGACTGCATGTGGTGAAATAAGGTTCTTCTGAGCATCAGATGCCCAGAAAGCACAATTTAGGGAAGTTCATAATTTAGACATAAAAATTATTTAATCATTTATCTTTAACCAGGGCTTGCGCCTCCTAAAAAAGCCTAAATTGTAAAGGAATAATCCGCAAAATGTGAATCTTGTGAAAAAACAACAGCCACAATAAAAGTCTTTACTCGTTTCATTTGGATCTTAAATGAAAACTGAAAGTCTTTAAACCCTTTGATTTAAGCAGTCTGGTGAAACTGTGGCAAGTTTATTAATGAGTTGGATCTCATGTCTCACCCTTTGGTTTTTGGACCAAAGAGTTGTTCCAAGCCAATATACTTGAAATTGTGGATACCATGAATGGTAAAATGAGCATGTGACTTTTCTTAACATGATTAACATGCTCCAGTATTCTCGTTTTCAGAGTTCAGCCTGTTTCCCCAATGTACAGTAATTTACAGTGTTGACATTGGACAGCATTGTGGTGGAAAATCTGAAAATGAAGACAGACACCATGACCAAGATTTCCTTTAATAGAGCTTTGCAAAGGATCAGTACACAGTCACAAAGACAGTGTAAAAGGAACTGATAATGAGCCAAGAATGTAAATCTGTCTTAGAGATGAAGGAGGTTGGGTCAGGATGGACCTGAAGTGCTTATTGTCAGGATGTGATTGTGTTATCAGAAGTTGTTGTTCCAAAGGGAGAACAAGGACAAGTAACCAGTTAGTGCCTGACAATACATGAGAAGTAACTATGAGGAACAACAGTGACCAGTTCAGCATATAATTTTCTCACTATAATCCCCCCTTTTGATCATATGTGATCACATAAAAAGGAAAATTATAAAAGACCATAAAAGATCACACCTTCTCTACAAATAATACAACAAATAATAGTCCTTACATATGATAACATAATAGTAAAGTATAAGAGAGTGAAGAAAAATTTTAAAACATTACTTCATAAAATATTACCCCTGGAAAAAGCAAGATGCTGTTGTTACAGATGGGAGAATTTAGTATAACAAATGCAAGCAACTTAGGCATGAAAGTTCCATATATGTATTAACATAACAATTGCAAAATCTGGGTTGTCAATAGGATCAGGATCTCTTCAGCATTGCATGGTGGGAGCCAATCAGGAGTAGTTAACTGTGTCAACTGATGGAAAACATTTTTTTTAACTTTAGGGAATGAACTCACAAGAAAACACATTGAGCCTCACAGGCCACACCATACAGCGTGTCTGAATGCATGCCATGGCTGTTATTGGAGTTCCATCTCTGATCCCATGATGGTGACACTGAGGTTCATTCAGCACGCCACTTAGTTGGAGCCATGCAAGTTCTCGTTGGACAGTATGCCAATACTGTTGCCTCTTCTTCTCATCCTCGCGATGTGATGACCTATTTTGCTATAGGTGTCTCTGGTGGAGGTGGAACCCTTTTGCAGTGGCTGGCATGGATCCGGGTGACTCTTTTGGCAAACTTTACTGCCGTCTGTGCAGTCAGCAGCATGTGGAATGGACCCGTCCACTGCTTCGAGTGCCAGGTCTTTTGTCTCAGGTCTCTCACCACTACGCAGTCACCAGGCTGGAGGTCAGGTGAAGAGGTCCTGTGGCTGGAGCTGGTAGCGCTTCCTTCACCTGCTTATGAATGTTAGATAAAACAGCTATAGTAGTGGAGGGTATGTTAGGGTAGGGCTGGGCGATATATCGATATAAAAATTATATCGATATATTTTTAAATGTGATATGGAATTAGACTACATCGTATATATCGATATAGTTCAAATTTGCGCTGTGATCCTTGCTCTGCTGCGCTGATAACCCGGAGCTCTCTGCACTGCTCCGCGTGCCCCTCCTCTTTCGTGCACAGAGGGGAGAGGGGCAGGGAGAGACACTCCGGCACTCTTCAACAAGCATGGAGGAAGCAACAACGGCTGCAGAGCGCGCGAAGGAGGAATTGGTTAGTAAACGAATAAGCAGTGGCTCAGTAATTTGGAGATGGTTTGGTTTTAAAGTATCAGATGAGCAACAAAATCACGTTATATGTAGGGAATGCGCTAAACAAGTTACAGCCAGGGGTGGAAGCACTACAAATCTTTTTCACCACCTAAAACAGTGGCAAAACTGCAGTACGAAGAGTGTGTGAAGCTGCGCGCTGCAGAAGCCCCAGCTGCAAGCCATCCACAACCCGAAAAAGCTCCAGCCCCGAAACAAAGCCCACTGCGAGCCTCATTTCCCGCAGTGTGCCTTATGAAAAGAAAAGTGACAAGTGGTGTACTATAACGAAAGCGGTGTCCTATCACATTGCAAAAGATATGGTCCCTGTTGCAACTGTGGAACAAGTCGGATTCAATTTCAATAAGCCATTTATTGTTGTCAAACTAAAAAAAATGTTTATTGTACTTTTCTCATGAATAGATTTATTTCAGAAAAAGATTGGCCTATTTTATTTTATAGGCTATTTTTATTTAAGATATATTTTTATTTAAATGTGCACGGAGCTTTAATTTCAAAAAAGGTACAGTATTTATGTTTAAATTTTATTATTTGAACAACTGAGCATTTTTTTTCATGAACCAGGTGAAGAAACCTGTTTATTATTTATTCATTTGATTTTGCCACTGTTCACTGAAATAGCCAGTTTCAATAAAACTACTTGTGACATGTCATATTTAGCTTTGACCTTGACTGAACATTTGCTCTCACTTTGCGGAAAAAATATCGGGATATATATCGTATATCGATATTCAGCCTAAATATATCGGGATATGACTTTTGGTCCATATCGCCCAGCCCTATGTTAGGGTCATCATATGGAAAGAATTCAGACATAGTTAATTCTGGGCATGCTGCGGCCTTGGCAGCTGCTTCTCCTCTGGTGTTCTCCTGTGAAAGTTGGTCATTGTTAGTGTGAGCATGACATTTACACACAGCAACCTTTTTTGGGAGCAGAACAGCATCCAGCAGTTGTAAAACAAGAGTGTGATGTGCTATAGGTTTGCCAGATGGTGTTTGAAAATTTCTCTTTTTCCAAATTGTACCAAAATCATGCATAAAGCCAAAAACATATCTACTGTCTGTGCAGATATTCACTGTTTTGTCTGTTGCTAGATTACATGCTTCTATGAGAGTGATTTGGTATCATGTGCAGTTACCACCAATGGTGAAAAGAGTACAAGAAATCTGTTATATTGCTAAAACATTACTCAATTACAAGTAAAAGTACTGGCGTTAGAAATATATTTCAGTAAAAGTACAAAGTATTTGCCTGAAAAACTACTAGAGTATTAGTTACTTTCAACCATTGATGTCACTGTCACCTCTCCAAACTAGGGTTATAAATTTTGTGCATTTTCCAGAACCAATAGTTGAAAGCTTTGACTGATTAATCATTGATAATTTATGAGATACATAACACCATTTATTTTCTAATTTTGTTTTTTTTTTTCTTTTTGAGTCAAAGTTTAAGTTTCCTTATTCAACAAACAGACCCCTAACCCCTGGTTACCACAGCGAAACTAATTACATTTTTTTTTCCTGTGTCAGGGTTGCATGATGCTGATCCATCCACAAACAGTTCAAAATCTGGATTTTGCAAAGTTGTTTCTTGCAAATCTGGTCTGGGGGAACAAACTTCAGTTATTGTAAGAACATAGTTGTATTCTCCGCACATCTCCTAACATGGACCGATGCAAAGAGCTGTATCTTCATGATACCCAAAAATGGAAATACATGGCTCTCAGGCCTCAACGCTGAATTATTAGAGAAGGTTAGAGACTGTATGATCTGTAGGCCTATACTACACATGAACCCATGGTTATCTTACCAGAAATATACCTCAGTTACATTGTATCTTTTCACAGTGATATCAGGGATTTCAAATAGAACAGTGTTATAAAAGAGCAATCTTGCTGCTGAAAGATAAGATGTTTTCTGCTAAAGCAAAACCAATGAAACAACATGTGGAACAAGCAGAGTTTGTTTAGAGTAACCTTAAAAAGTAGGAATTCCTGTAGCTAAAGCATCAAGTTTAGCTGAAAAGTAGGCTACAGGTCTCTGTCTGCCTCTGCCATCCTAGAGTACTGAACACTCTTTGTCTACAGTCTGAGTAAAAGGTCGGTTTGGATCTGGTGACCCAAGAGTTGGAGTCATCAGAGTCTTCCGAAGGACATGTTTTAAGTCAACAAATGTTTATCCTGTATCAGCAGTCCATGTCACTTTACTATGTGCTTCTAGGCCTCACTCATGTGCGATTGCGCTCAGGGGTGCCTCGAGGACAGGAATGAAGGGCCTGCAATAGGAACACAAAAGACATAACTTGTTTCTTTATGATTGGATTTGAAAATGTTTTGAAATGTTTTTACTCTTTTTTGGGAGAGGAATTTGGCCTCAGATATGATCACATGACCCAAAAATGTCACGTGTAGGACAAACTGCAGTTTTGATGAGCTAGCTTTGTGACCTTCTTCAGCCAAATGTTTCAAATATGTCTTTTTCACACTGAACTTGAGTTAAAGCACGAATCATTTAATCATCAACATATTGTAATCGTGCACTTCCTGGTGACAGATTTAATGAGCTCAAACTTTCTTTTGAATTTTTAGCTGATTTTTGTTTTGTTTTAACTGAGAAAATTGGTGTGCATACAGGAGAATTTTCACAGGGAATGATTACACCTGCCCTTAATCACGTGTTAAAGACTGGTGTAATTTTTTTTTTTTTTGGGTTGAGTTGATATTATGGTTGACAGGGCCTTTAATTAGATTTTGGTGTGATCACAATTGGTTGCATGCCTCTGATTAGACCAATATCAGTTTTAGGGATCTTCTGAAAGGCTGGGGTGTTTATGATGTCACATGCTTTATGTAAATAGGCAAATGTGTGTTGTGTGTCTGGTACCAGTTGAACACATCTGAGTATGCAGACAAAAAAGGTAATTTTTGTCAATAAACCTTCAAAACAGGATTATATTGAACATTATGGTCAGATATTGAGTCTCATGATTCCGCTGCGAGTCAATCATCTTTTGAGTTGGATCAGTCTTTGGGTAGTGTTTGGCTCAATGTCCCTTTTTGCCACAATGGAAACAAACATCTGGATCAGCTGTACTTAGACCTCCATAGAACGTCCTTGGAACATAGTCAATGCTGCCATATTTAGATCTTTCTCTCTGTTTTTTTCTCTCCTGCTTTGAGGAGCTTTCAGCATGCACAGCATGTCCTTTTGTCCCATGTTATACATGTTTGTTTTACCATTTGTGAAATGTCAAAACACAGTCAGTTCAGTGGCAAACTTTACACCTCCATCTGATGGTGATGGGAGGTGAGCCAGCCCCTGCTGTCTCCATCACAGGGAAATTCAGGACTTTGAGTACATTTCCCCCATGTTGGATCTCACTGGTGACAGGGAGATAAATGGATTTGAAGATTTTCTGAACTTCAAGTCAATTAAATAAATTTTCAGATTTTCACCAATTAGAATTGTTGAATCGCAGCGCTGAGTGAGTCTGGTCTTGGTCTCAGGCCATCCTTCTCACTCGTTGTAGGAGCCAAATATGTTGGTGAAATATTTCAAAGGCTGACTTGTAGTTCACTGTTTTGAACATAGGGTGTCACTGTACCTTTGTCATGCTCAGGTGTAAGTAGCTGGGTTACTGTTGTTGTCAGGACTGCTAAGGCGCAAAATGTTTGTCACGCCGTAGCTGAATGTTTGGTCTTTTCTTTTTTGAAACAACAATGGACATCATTCATGATTGCATGAGGGAAATAAATTATTTTTGCTGCAATGAAGAATGACCTGTGGATTAATTCAAGGAACGGCACAGCGTATGGTTATAAAACAAAGAGTCAAGCGCGTCAGCCAGGTCACTCCAGGTTAAACGTCTCAGGGGCTAAGTAATAGGCTAGCTTCTACACTCGTCTTTGTGGGGAGGTTGAGGCTGAAGGCCTCAGGGTGTGCACTACCACCGTCGACCCCCGAGTCCAGAAACCCTCAGACAAACAATCCCACTTCTGACACCAAATTGTGGTGGAAAATCTGAAAATGAAGACAGACACCATGACCAAAATTGTCTGGTGTTTGATGTGGTGTTTCAATAGAGCTTTGCAAAGGACCAGTACACAGTCACACGGAAAGTGTAAAAGGAACTGATAATGAGTCAAGAATGTAAATCTGTCTTATAGGGTTAGGAGATGAAGGAGGTTGGGTCAGGATGGACCTGAAGTGCTTAGTGGGAGAGTCAGGATGTGATTGTGTTATCAGAAGTTGTTGTTCCAAAGGGAGAACAGCTGTGTGTTCAAGGACAAGTAACCAATTAGTGCCTGACAATACATGAGAAGTAACTCTGAGGAACAACAGTGACCAGTTCAGCATATAATTTTCCCACTATAGCATACATCACATTTGTGACCTGTGGTGAGATTAAATCTCTGGCCCTTTCCTGAGGCTTTCACACACACAATAAAACACAAGGTTATGGAAGAAAAAAACTTTATCCTCTTAAAAAAACAAATAAATCCCCAAAATATAAATGCAAAGAAAAGAAATTATTACTAAAAAAATTAGAATAAATGTGTAAAAAAAACAACAAAAAATTAACTAATGGAGACTAATTCCTAATAGAAAAAACCTTCAGTATTAATTAAAATTTATAAAAGAAGGGAAAAAAGAAGGAAAAGGGGATAGAAAAGCACGTCCTACTGTGTCAGGGTAGCTGTTTGATGAGAAAGAGCAAAAGTCAAATAACTGGTTACTGATAGCTTGGCTTAGGGCTGCGCGGTATACACGGTATGACGGTAGAAACGGTATAAATTGGCCACGGTAGAGATTTGTGCTATGCCATCATACCGTCGATGACGTCATCGCCCCTGCCTCTGTGTGAAAATGGCCGCAAGCACAGTAACGGCGGAGAAGGAGGGGCTGGTAAAAAAAAAAAAACGGTGCTACATCCGTGATTTGGACGTGGTTCGGGTTTAAAAAGTCGGATGTTGAGCAGAAAAATGTCATCTGCAAGATGTGTGTACAAGTCCGGACCCACACGCCGTCCTATACGGACCTGGACCTATAACCAATAAATTATTAATAGATTTTATTTTTTTACGGGACGCTTCTATTTTAACTGGCATACCTTTTCTAGTCTTTCCGCCACTGGTTTAGCTGATCAGGAGACGCACAGACCAGCTGCAGAGAAGCTGCGTGTGGAGGAGACTGTTGTTAATGACGGAGTTTATTACAACAGTCAAAACTAACGTGATGACATTGACACCAACCCTGACACCTGCACCTATAAAATTAAACAACTGTATAAGGAGGCCTATGTAAAACAGGAGAGTCTGTGTTTCTCTGTGAGAAACTTTCAGACCTTCTCACAGCAGAGTGAACAGGTGAGGAAGGGGAGGAGGGCAGACTGATCACTAATCAATCACTGATACCGTCGTCATCTTGGACTGATTAAAAAATAAAAATGACAAAATTGGTGACAAACCAAACCTGGGTGTCCACACAAATAAAGTCTTTGTGTGAAACACTGCAGAGTGTAACATTGTGCTGTTTACAGACAGTCTGCTGTCTGTACTTTGACAGAGACAGAGAGGGTCGTGTCTAGAAGGGAACCCTAGACCCGCAAAAGATCGCGCGAGTTTGATTATTTTAGTAGAAATAACGGAAACAAGAGTTGTGCAAATAAAGACTTACCTTCTAGACACGACTGTAAAAGATGCGCAGCTCCAAAAATAGAAAATCATGTTGTGGTGTCGATGTTTTTAATGTGGCGGGCCGCCATAAATAAAACACTATTCACTGAACCACAGAGAGTCACTGAAACACTGATCACTGACCTGCTGTGATGACAAAAATACTCACATTCTTTACTTTGGTATTTTTTTTACAGATTTTTACAGGATTACAGAACCTTTTCACTGTTTTTGCCATTTGTCTTATAGAAAACCTCTCTTACTTGAAGTACTGTTTACAATATCCACTTTTTTTTAAAGAATTTTTGTATTTCTGAGGCACTATCCTTACTTCTGTTGTTCTTCTGCACAATAAATGCTCAAAAATTACATTATATCTTTGCTGTTGTTGTTTTACAAAACCCATTCAGAAACACTTCCATAAGTTTTACACCGCAACATTTATACCGAGATATATACCATTACCGTGAAGGGATTCAATTTATACGGTGATATGAATTTTGGGTCATACCGCCCAGCCCTAGCTTGGCTCCATCTGCTGGACAAAAAGAGTCACTGCACGGCCTATCAAGTGAACGGTCAAACAATTCAGCAGCACGTGGAGAGTCAGTTTACAGCCTCTACAAAGCCTCTAAAGCAATAGTAAAATAAAATATCATAATTATTTTCTAAAAGAGAGTCACAAAAGATGAAAATAGTCCAGAGAAGTTGAATTTTGGAGCCATATGGCTCACAGAATAAAGAAAAAATGTCTTTATAACTTCGGCTATTGTGCTGTTTCACCTCCTTTGTGGCAGTCCTTTCACCTTGCTGGGGGACGCAGCTTGCACCGGCTCAGGTCTTCACTTACACCAGACCATTCTGAAATACAGAGAAAAGGCCTGGTGTCAATGTAATAAACCCAAATAATATCGAAAGGAAGGCATTCAGAACCAAAAATTAGAGCAAAACTGTCCTCAAAATCACTATTAACAATAATAAAAATAATAACAATATTGACGGTGAAATACACCTCAAGTAATGAAACAAACCTTAACTACCAACTCTCAGGAACGGTCAGAAGGTCACATTGCTTCAAAAACTGCTCATTCTTACAAAAGAGGATGGACCCCTGAAGGAATTTAGGGTCGAGTTAAATAGGATACTAGAGATACTAGAAAAGCAATTTCTAAAGAAATTACCGCTGTGAATGCAACAAGCTGAAGCCAAGCTGCAATGCTGCATTGGCTTGCTGCAACAATATGCCTGACGCCACACTGAACAGCTGCGTGAATGATATAAGAAGGTTTGAATTATGTATAATATTTGAATATTAGTTAGAAAGGCTGACACCACACTGAATAGCTGCCTTTTTAAGGTAATATTTGAATTAGGTAGAATATTTGGATTTTTGTTAAAAAGCTGATGCCACACTGATAGCTGCCTCGAAAATATAATTTTTGAATTATGTAGAATATTTGAATATTACTTAAAAACCTGACGCAACACTGAATACCTGCCATGTAAATATAATATTTGAATTATGTAGAATATTTGAATGTTTGTTAGAAAGCTGACCCCACATTCAATAGCTGCCTTTATAATATCACAATGTTTGAATTCTGCTTCTGCTACAAACTGCTTATTTGGTCGAGCCATTCTGAAACAACAGAAACACACACACACTAATGTTTTTATAAAGCAGTATAACATTAATTTAGTGCAATAATGAACACTCAATAGCTACCTTTATGATATAATAATGTTTGAATTATGTACAACATTTGACTGTCTGTTGCTTAAGAATTTAAAAAACAATGACTGTTATGATACAATACAGGATGATACAGGAAACAATAACATGCAAAATTTTTAAATTGTATTCACACTAATACCACAATGTAAAAATACCTAAGTAAAGAATCTGAGTATTTTTTTCCATCACAGCAGGTCAGTGATCAGTGTTTCAGTGAATACTGTTTTATTTATGGCAGCCCGCCACATTAAAAACATCAACACCACGATATGATTTTCTATTTTTGGAGCTGCGCACCTTTTTCGGTCGTGTCTAGAAGCTCTAACTCTTTATTTGCACAATTCTCGCAAGATTTGTGTTCGTTATTTCTACTAAAATAATCAAACTTGCACGATCTTTCGCAGGTCTAGGGTTCCCTTCTAGACACGACCCTCTCTGTCTCTCTGTCAAACTAATGACAGCAGACTGTCTGTAAACAGCATAATGTTACACTCTGCAGTGTTTCACACAAAGACTTTATTTGTGTGGACACCCAGGTTTGGTTTGTCACCAATTTTGTCATTTTTATTTTTTAATCAGTCCAAGATGACGACGGTATCAGTGATTGATTAGTGATCAATGTGCCCTCCTCCCTCCCTCACCTGTTCACTCTGCTGTGAGAAGATCTCAAAGTTTCTCACAGAGAAACACAGACTCTCCCGTTTTATGTATAGGCCTCCTTATACGGTTGTTTAATATTATAAGTGCATCTGGTTGGTGTCGATGTCATTAACCATCACGTTAGTTTTGACTGTTGTAATAAACTTTGTCATTAACAACAGTCTCCTCCACACGCGGCTTCTCTGCAATTGGTCTGTGCGTTTCCTGATCAGCTAAACCAGCGTCGGAAAGACTAGAATAGTTGCGCCAGTTAAAATAGAAGCGTCCTGTCAAAATTTAAAATCTATTAAGAATTTATTGGTTATAGGTCCATGTCCATATAGGACGGCGTGTGGGTCAGGACTCGGACCTCGGTCCGCCTGTTAGGGACCCCTGCTATATAGGATACTTACAGATGGTCTGGGTCCATCTGAAGATTAGCAATGAATGTTGAGTAAAAAGCACATAGCTGCACTGCCTTTTCCTGTCCCTGAGAGGAGAGGAGAGGAGAGGAGAGGAGAGGAGAGGAGAGGAGAGGAGAGGAGAGGAGAGGAGAGGAGAGGAGAGGAGAGGAGAGGAGAGGAGAGGAGAGGAGAGGAGACTTTAGCGCCATGTCTGGAAATCAGCAGTTTTCAGAGTCATGGTGTAACACTATAGTGTTCATGACTGACAGAAAAACACAGTCACATACCAGGTACAGGTCAGGTATATTTGTCGTAGCCTCTCAGTGTGGCTTAGCTGTGCAAAGCACACTCAAGTGTTGCTGTCAGTACCGCACTGCTTCGTTGACATGTGTCCTACTTCACATTTGGTCAAGACATATAGCTGCACTACCTGTTCCTGTCCCTCGGTCCATGTGGCTCTGGTTATGTGACGAGAGGAGAGGACACTATAAGACTGATGATGTAGACGGCCAACACAAACAACCCACAGTTATTTGTTGTCTGGAAATCAACAGTTTGCAGAGTCATGCTGTAACACTACAGTGTTTATGACTGAAAGAAAAACACAGTCGCATACGAGGTACAGGTCAGGCAGTTGTCAGGTGTATTCGTCGTAGCCTCTCAGTGTGGCTTAGCTGTGCAAAGCACGGTCAAATGTTGCTGGAGCCCTCCTTGATTTATGTTTGTTGTTCATGAGTGTCAGAGCAAAACAGAAGGAGCAGTGACTGAACCTTTAAATGTTTTCACATTATAACTATTGCTCATACTAATGGTATGCACAATCTATGAACTGTAAAGTTGACTTACAGCATGTTTGACTCCAGCTCAAGATGACTGCTGATGTTGCTTGTTGCTTCATTGACATGTGTCCAACTTCACATCTTGTCAGAGCCTTGTGAGAGGAAGAGAAAAATGTTACACCATTGATGCATATAAAAAATCACAATACAGACAGTGTACATTACATGCTTATATACCACTAATACACAATAAAAAAGAGACACATATCATGCATGGGAGGAGGCTGTTCTTATTTACCTGGCACAGGTCGATTTATAGAGCAGATAGTAGTGGTGTGATCCTGTGAGTTTTGTCTCTCCATCTCTGGAACATGTTTGTTTCCTGTTAAGAACAAGCGCACAAACACAGATCAACACTCATTTACATGTTTACCTCTGCAAATGAAAATAATAAAAAAAAAATTTCAAGATGTTGTAAGTTATGTATGTTAATTATTTCATGTTTATAGATCAGTGGAAGAGAGAGAGATGACATTAACCAATGATGTACGTGGTCAGAATTTACTGTGTCCATAAGTATTACTATAAGTTATTGGCAGCATTCAAAGAATCAAAGAAAACAAACATAGTTACCCACCAGGTCCAGGTCATGCTCCAGGTCAAAAAATGGTGAAGCAGTGGCCTCTTGGTGTGCCGACTCCCACTCCCAGGTACATGGATGCTTTAGGTTAGCGGTGAGGACAGCAGTGGCGGGTTGCTGGATTCCATCTCCTCATGCACTGTGCTAAGACCAGGGGTGTATTCTAGGTTTAGTGAAAAATCTCAGTTAGTTAATCTTGACATAAGTAAAACTCTGGATTACGAGTGGGTCATTTACAATGGAAACTATTTATTTTCTAGGTGGACCTTGTTCAGGTGGCTAAAATATGTTTTGTTACTGACCTTGTCCACAGTAGTACACTGCTATCTTCCCTAATGGTGCTCCTCTCTGCTTGTCCCAATTGGGGGTGTGCTGTCTCAAATTCACTGTACTTAATACACTGACTATAGATAAGGTCCTCACATAACCCCACTTCAAATAAACTGAATGATCCCTTTAAAAGCTATTAAAATTGTTTTAAAGGCACTTGGCTTTTTTGTTTACCAACAAATAGTATATCAACATGTTTTGTGAGAAAATGCAGTTTAAGCCTCCCGACCTAAACAGTGGGCCCTGAGAACCAGGGTTGGGGAACACTGGCATACACCACATTTGTGACCTGCGGTGAGATTAAATCTCTAATTGGATGGCCCTTTCCTGAGGCTCCGTTAAAAATAAAAAGTAAATGGTTGAGCAGCCATGGATCGTCACCTGACCTCTTCTTATCCAGTGCTGTATGCACCAATAATTATTCAGCACACCTATATCTCAGGTGAGGTGATAATATCTAGAAGATATCAAATTGAGAAGAGGTCAGGATAACGATCCAAAATCACACACACAATAAAACCTTTATGGGGGGTTATGGAAGAAAAAAACTGTATCCTCTTAAAAAAAACAAATAAATCCCTAAAATATAAATGCAAAGAAAAGAAATTATTATTTAAAAAAAAATAGAATAAATGTAAAATAAATAAATAAATAAATAATGGAGACTAAGTCCTAATTGAAAAAAACCTTCAGTATTAAATAAAATTTATAAAAGAAGGAAAAAAAAAAAAAAAAAAAAAAAAGCACGTCCTACTGTGTCAGGGTAGCTGTTTGATGAGAAAGAGCAAAAGTCAAATAACTGGTTACTGATAACTTGGCTCCATCTGCTGGACAAAAAGAGTCTCTGCACGGCCTATCAAGTCAACGGTCAAACAATTCAGCAGCACATGGAGAGTCAGTTTACAGCCTCTACAAAGCCTCTAAAGCAATAGTAAAATAAAATATCATAATTATTTTCTAAAAGAGAGTCACAAAAGATGAAAATAGTCCAGAGAAGTTGAATTCTGGAGCCATATGGCTCACAGAATAAAGAAAAAATGTCTTTATAACTTCGGCTATTGTGCTGTTTCACCTCCTTTGTGGCAGTCTTTTCACCTTGCTGGGGGACGCAGCTTGCACCGGCTCAGGTCTTCACTTACACCAGACCATTCTGAAATACAGAGAAAAGGCCTGGTGTCAATGTAATAAACCCAAATAATATCGAAAAGAAGGCATTCAGAACCAAAAATTAGAGCAAAACTGTCTTCAAAATCACTATTAACAATAATAAAAATAATAACAATATTGACGGTGAAATACACCTCAAGTAATGAAACAAACCTTAACTACCAACTCTCAGGAAAGGTCAGAAGGTCACATTGCTTCAAAAACTGCTCATTCTTACAAAAGAGAATGGACCCCTGAAGGAATTTAGGGTCGAGTTAAATAGGATACTAGAGATACTAGAAAAGCAATTTCTAAAGAAATTACCGCTGTGAATGCAACAAGCTGAAGCCAAGCTGCAATGCTGCATTGGCTTGCTGCAACAATATGCCTGACGCCACACTGAACAGCTGCGTGAATGATATAAGAAGGTTTGAATTATGTATAATATTTGAATATTAGTTAGAAAGGCTGACACCACACTGAATAGCTACCTTTAAAATATAATAAAGTTTGAATTATGTGGAATTTTTGAATGTTTGTAGAATGACTGATACCACACTGAATAGCTGCCTTTTTAAGGTAATATTTGAATTAGGTAGAATATTTGGATTTTTGTTAAAAAGCTGATGCCACACTGATAGCTGCCTCGAAAATATAATTTTTGAATTATGTAGAATATTTGAATATTACTTAAAAACCTGACGCAACACTGAATACCTGCCATGTAAATATAATATTTGAATTATGTAGAATATTTGAATGTTTGTTAGAAAGCTGACCCCACACTCAATAGCTGCCTTTATAATATCACAATGTTTGAATTCTGCTTCTGCTACAAACTGCTTATTTGGTCGAGCCATTCTGAAACAACAGAAACACACACACTAATGTTTTTATAAAGCAGTATAACATTAATTTAGTGCAATAATGAACACTCAATAGCTACCTTTATGATATAATAATGTTTGAATTATGTACAACATTTGACTGTCTGTTGCTTAAGAATTTAAAAAACAATGACTGTTATGATACAATACAGGATGATACAGGAAACAATAACATGCAAAATTTTTAAATTGTATTCACACTAATACCACAATGTAAAAATACCTAAGTAAAGAATCTGAGTATTTTTTTCCATCACAGCAGGTCAGTGATCAGTGTTTCAGTGAATAGTGTTTTATTTATGGCAGCCCGCCACATTAAAAACATCAACACCACGATATGATTTTCTATTTTTGGAGCTGCGCACCTTTTTCGGTCGTGTCTAGAAGCTCTAACTCTTTATTTGCACAATTCTCGCAAGATTTGTGTTCGTTATTTCTACTAAAATAATCAAACTTGCACGATCTTTCGTAGGTCTAGGGTTCCCTTCTAGACACGACCCTCTCTGTCTCTCTGTCAAACTAATGACAGCAGACTGTCTGTAAACAGCATGATGTTACACTCTGCAGTGTTTCACACAAAGACCTGTTCACTCTGCTGTGAGAAGATCTCAAAGTTTCTCACAGAGAAACACAGACTCCCATTTTACGTATAGGCCTCCTTATACGGTTGTTTAATTTTATAAGTGCATCTGGTTGGTGTCGATGAGGAGAGGAGAGGAGAGGAGAGGAGAGGAGAGGAGAGGAGAGGAGAGGAGAGGAGAGGAGAGGAGAGGAGAGGAGAGGAAACTTTAGCGCCATGTCTGGAAATCAGCAGTTTTCAGAGTCAAGACATATAGCTGCACTACCTGTTCCTGTCCCTCGGATATAAAAAAGCACAATACAGACAGTGTACATTACATGCTTATATACCACTAATACACAATAAAAAAGAGACACATATCATGCATGGGAGAAGGCTGTTCTTATTTACCTGGCACAGGTGGATTTATAGAGCAGATAGTAGTGGTGTGTTCCTGTGAGTTTTGTCTCTCCATCTCTGGAACATGTTTGTTTCCTGTTAAGAACAAGTGCACAAACACAGATCAACACTCATTTACATGTTTACCTCTGCAAATGAAAATAATAAAAAAAAAAATCAAGATGCTGTAAGTTATGTATGTTAATTATTTCATGTTTATAGATCAGTGGAAGAGAGAGATGACATTAACCAATGATGTACGTGGTCAAAATTTACTGTGTCCATAAGTATAACTATAAGTTATTGGCAGCATTCAAAGAATCAAAGAAAACAAACATAGTTACCCACCAGGTCCAGGTCGTGCTCCAGGTCAAATAATGGTGAAGCAGTGGCCTCTTGGTGTGCCGACTCCCACTCCCAGGTACATGGATGCTTTAGGTTAGCGGTGAGGACAGCAGTGGCGGATTGCTGGACTCCATCTCCTCATGCACTGTGCTAAGACCAGGGGTGTATTCTAGGTTTAGTGAAAAATCTCAGTTAGTTAATCTTGACATAAGTAAAACTCTGGATTACCAGTGGGCCATTTACAATGGAAAATAATTATTTTCTAGGTGGACCTTGTTCAGGTGGCTTAAATATGTTTTGTTACTGACCTTGTCCACAGTAATACACTGCTAGCTTCCCTAATGGTGCTCCTCTCTGCTTGTCCCAATTGGGGGTGTGCTGTCTCAAATTCACTGTACTTAATACACTGACTATAGATAAGGTCCTCACATAACCCCACTTCAAATAAGCTGAATGATCCCTTTAAAAGCTATTAAAATTGTTTTAAAGGCACTTGGCTTTTTTGTTTACCAACAAATAGTATATCATCATTTTGTGAGAAAATGCAGTTTAAGCCTCCCGACCTTAACATGGCATTAGACTAACTTATGCAACTTCAACAAAGCATGACATTAGGACTAACTTCTGCAACTTCAAGAAAGCAGACTGACATAAAAGAAACATTTACACTTTTTAGGTCTGCCTTTATTTACTTCAACTGCAGTGGGATGAATTTATTACAGTAAAACAATTAAATTTCTTAAAGGGATGCTTCAGCATCATGTTCACTGTAAATGCTGTAGTGTAAGTGTCATTCAGTGTGCCTGATGTACAATTCACATAGGCATCACTAACTATAGCCAGAAATTTTGCACAAAACTTTGAGTGTGCCTTATGCTCACTGCCAACTAGTATTTCCACCATACTGCCAGCAGTAATAATAGCACTAAATGTATCATTGAAGTTGTGCATGTGTGCGTGTGTCTGTGTGTCCGTGCACGTGTGTGTGCGTGCATGCACTATTGTGCATGTTTGTATGTGTATGGGTGAGTGTGTGCGTGTCTGTGTGTCTTGCTTACACATTGGATGCATGTTCACTCATAGCTGCTGGCCATAGCAGCCATTGAATATCTAGCTCTAAGGCATTAGCCTTATCATTATCCATCACTGCCTACTGTCATTTTTATTGTCAGCCATTTTGTTCTTCTCTCACTTACACCCCTTCTCAGATTCAGACTTCAGTGTTCTCTCAACATACACAAATTGCACATCAGATTGTAGGAAAAGCTGTGCCGGTAGCAACATGTGACCACAGAAACAAAAGGACTTATAGTTTTGGCTCAGCAAGGTCAAAAAGGACAAGTTTTCCAACCAACTGCCCCATTCACTCCCATATTAACTCAGATTAAGACCTTCAGGAGAAAAGCAGATGACCCCAGTTCTTTAAATCGTTGGTGTGACCACATATTTGGCACCACAAGAATAAAATTTACACGGCTGTGTTCGCAGTCTTCTCTTCTCGCTCAACATGTGTTTGGTTTGGCTGTGGGACTTAGGGTCTGTCACTCAGAGGCAGTAGTTTGAGAGGCAGATTTTCATCAAATGCATGTCTTGCCTACACAGTGGATACATGTCCACCCACAGTTGCTGGGCAGAAATTGTCAAAGCTGATTGTGATTGGTTTAACTGAATGTCTGGCTCTAAGTCTAATATACATGGCTGCCTACTACCATTGTTCTTCTGTCCCATTTAAGGCAGCTAAACACAGTCCACAGTCAAATAATGTACTCTGTTGTTACTTTGAGTTCAGATTTTACTTCACTCACCACTCAAGCGCAGCCTCCAAACGTATTTCTCTTTGCCTAGAAACAATATTAGTCTCATCTTATGTATCTCAGTTTATCTGTGTGTATGTCTGCTCAAACTATGCAGCACCAGTTATGACTGCTTTTATCCGTAGGTTTGCAAGAAAGTACATTCATAATAAATATTCAAATTCTACTTCTACACACACTACATTAAGCAAAAGTTCACACATAACCAACAATCTTTACGTAATAAAGCTATCAGCTAATAATTGTCAAATAAAAACACAATCACATGAGACATAATTAAACATAAACACAACAATTAGCCTATATATACCTTAGCTGACTTAATGCTTAAGTATACTGAATATAAGATTCCGTCTTTCCCTCAAGATGCCCTTTGCTTTATTTATTTATTTTATTTAATATTTACTGTCACACTGTCTCTCCTCCCCTCTCTCTCACCTGTGGTTTGTGCTTTACTGAAGCTAGGGCTACATTCATACACACAGAGGAACGGGGGGAGACAGGCGCTTGTTACTGCAGATATGTTACTGCAGCTAACAGGCAGCACCAAGTTAGCTAGCTCAACTGTCATGACAAGAAATTTGCTCTTCGCTCACCGCCAGGTAGGGCGCAGAGGCGCTGAGCGGATGCGGAGGAGCTCAGGTATACGTCATCGAGAAGTGCGATGACGTATACCTGTTGGTGTTGCTAGGCAACACCAAACGCTACTTGTCACTCCGGAAAGAAAAGGACCTGGAGGAAAAAGCAGACTCCCCTTTTGCAAAAACTAACCACAGCTCTATGTAACAACATGATAGGATTTACTGTTGCTGAGCTAAAGGACAGTTTATATAGCTATGAAGCACTGATCCTGTCATTGTGTCTGCCTGGAATAGCGAACGTACACAAACAGCTAAACTAACGTTAGCATTGTATTTAGCTTAACGGTAGCTCGTAAACTCTGCCTAATCACAAGCCTGGTAGCCCGATCTGACTACTGACATTTCGCCAAGCAATACTCTTCCTGCCGAGATCGTGGTATCATGTGTTATACAGTTCGGGGAACTCGGAAACACAGAGAATGAGTTTTTCTTCCATTTTCTCTCCCTCCTCTATTTGTATGTGTCGCTTTTGGCTACGTCACATTCAGCTGTTATCTCATTGGTTGCGCTTTGAAAGGTCAGCACGAGGTCAAAGTTGAACTTTGGGCGCAGCGCTGAGCGGCACATCCCAGCGGTGCGCCATGCCAAGGGTAGCGGTGCCTCTAGGTCGGGCGCCACCGCTCTCTCCATAGGAAAATATGGGACAGCCAGCGCAAAGCGTTTTTACCGTTGATCATGTGTAGGGGTTTTTAAACCACCGGATTTCGACGCACCGCCCTCTCCCGCCCCTCCCCCTGACCGCCTATCGACCGAGGCTTCATTTCCTGTTCGTATTTATCGATTATCATGCCAATTTACTGTCAGTTTACATATTTCTGACTATTTAACTGCTGTTTTTTGACATTAAAGAGACAGGAACGGAGACCCACAGCCACTCACCTCAACAGACGCGGGAGAAGTTAATGGTCCGACGACGTCACACAGCCAAGTCAAGTCGAGGTGCCTTCACGGACACTCGGAAATTCCACCGTTAGACACTGAAAACTTACAAAATGCCACTAAAATGTGTGTGTGTTTTTTGTTTTTTGTTTTCGAATGTATTGCATTATGCACATTGTACAGCTACATTATTAGTACCATTTGTATGATGTAGTTTATATGGCAAAGTTCAAATTTAAGCTTGCAAATGTTTTGATATAACTGGTTTGAGAAATTGTCTGCCAATTCCCTTTCATACATCCTAATTTTAGTTTCCAATTCCTTTATCTTACTCATGTCCTCTCTTTTCTTTTTAGATGCATATGCTATAATTTTCCCTTGAATATAAGCTTTAGATGATTTCCACTCTGTTGATCTCCTGCCTGAGCTGCCTGTATTTAATTCAAAAAAAGACTGTAATTCTTCTTTTAATAATAAGTTAAAAGCCTCATTAGATAATAGTGACGCATTCAATCTCCATCTACCTCTTCTCTCTGTGTCATTATTTAATATCAATTCCCAGCTCTACAGCTGCATGGTCAGATAGAGCCATTGGATTAATTTTACAATATGCAACTTGCTTGGTTATATTGTTTGATATTAAAAACATATCAATTCTCGAGTATGATTTGTAACTGAGAGAAAAAAGTATATTCTCTTTTTCGTGGGTTTGTCAACTGCCAAATATCCACTAGAGTATTATCCTCACTCAACATGTGTATAGCTGCTCTATCTTTAGGTATCCAAGATGGGCCCCTAAAAGTACTTCGATCTATAAATGGATCCCAGACTTGATTAAAATCTCCTGCTAGAATTACATCACCCTCCATTTCTCCCAAAATTTTATTTACTTGATGAAAAAAGTTTGGGTTACTGTAGTGGTATAATTTCATGCACCAGACTCATTCCATCAGCTGTAGTTCATGCCTCAGACTTGTTCCATCCAGGACAACCAGGCTTGCAGTGGTATACTTTATGCATCAGACTCAGTCTATCAGCTATAGTTCGTGTCTCAGGCTTGTTCCATCCAGGACAACATTCCCTTTTAAGGAAGATCATGATGCCATCCGGAAATGTTAGTGAGGCTGGGGACCTTGGAAGTGCGCCTGGTGCTTACCACGCAGATAAGATATCAGACCAGCTGTTATGATGTCATTTAAACAGTTCAGTGTTCTTTTCATGTAATGCATTAACCTGTATTATCATTTAACTATTTTTAAAAAATATAAGATTAATGCGTGCAAACCTAAGGGAGGCAGCAATTTGTGAGAAAATGAATGACATTATGATCCCATAAGGTAAAATTTAATACACAATTATGTTTGATTGTGAGCCAAAATGTTCAAAGTGGGAGGAGGCTCCTAGAGCCTCCTAAACAGTATATAACAAGGTGTTTTGCACCTCTTTCTTCAGTCTAAACCTGGGTTTGACTCAAGCTTGTTGGTTTTTCTACCTAGAGAGATCAATAAACTTTGTGTGGCAGAACTTTGTTGCTCCTCCAGTGATTTTTCCTGACTTTGCCTGATTCTTCTTTTTGATGGTTTTGAACTTTGAAAATATACAAATGATAACAGTGAATTTTTATCAAGGTTTCTAGGGTGTTGTGGCTTTAAGCCCAGACCTTACTGGCCTATTTTTCTGAGTTTTTTGTCACGACATTACACTGGTGGTTGGTGCATAAATATTGCACAAAATAATATTTTTGCCATCTATATTAGCCTGTAAACAAATCATTCTACCCTCATTATCCTTTATCTGTCTAACCAATTTAAAGCCATATTTTTATGTATAAGTATAACCACCCCATTGCATTTACTGGAAAATGAACTATCAAAAACATGTCCTACCCATCCAAATTTTGGTTTCAGAGTTTCCTCTGACTTAAAATGTGACTCTTGAATAAATGCAACATCGGCCTTATTGTGTTTAAGATAAGATATTTTCCCTCTTTTTGCAGGACTTCTACAACCTTTTATATTCCAGCTGATAATTGTAACATAATTTCTAGTCATTTAATATGACAATAAACAAAAACACAATGCCCTGAGAGAAAAAAAACAAACAAACAAGGTCCGTGGGGTCCTCCCAACTGCTCGTTGCTAATGACAGCCTGTGTAAGCCGACCCACCCGCATCACATTCTCTCATGATCTACCTGTCCCTTGATCCTCAGTCCAGTTGAAAATAAATATGTATCCCGTACATGTTTCAAGCGTTGTTGCAATTCTGGTTGATAAAGTGTTCAGCCTCCTCCACGCTTGTAAAATGATGGCTCTTGCCCTTCCATGTGAATCTCAGCGTGGCGGGGAAGGCCAGTGTGTATCTCACATTGCGTTGCTGTAGTGCCTTCTTCGTGGTCAGGAACTCCTTCCTCTTCTCCGCTAACTCCTTGGTTAGATCAAGAAATATCAACAGCCTTTGTCCATCCCATTTCACTCCTCATGTCTTGGCTGCAGCTCTCAATACCTTCTCGCAGGCGGAAGCCAGAAAGCGGATCAGTATGGGTCTGGGCAGCTGGTCCTCATTCGGCATCGGGGCTAGCATTTGGTGCATTTGTTCAATTTTAAACTCCGCCTCAGGGTTTATCCCTAGCCCTTTGCTCAGAACTTTTTTGACACATTCCTCCAAAGTGCCATTTGTCCCGTATGTCTCCACCAGTCTCACCAATCTTATGTTGTTTCTTTTGCAGTGATTCTCCAGGATTTGCACACGGTCCCATAGCATATCCACCTTTTTCCCCATGGTACTAGTGTTTGTCACAAGGCCCTCAGTCGTGTCCTCCAGCTGGGAGATTCGCTCCTCCGCCTCCTCCACTCGTACCTGTAGCCCGCTGACAGAGTTTTTCAGCTCAGTGGTGGTTTCTTTAATGGTCACTACATCAGCAGCTACTTCTGTCAGTTTAGTACTCAGTTTTACGGTGGCCGACAAGTGCAAACGCGCTGCATATACAGACAGGCGCTGCAAATACAGAAACGCGCTGCATATAAGAAAACAGATGCAAAAGGAAAACGCTGCAAATACAGAAACGCGCTGCATATACAGAAATGTGCTGCAAATACAGAAACACGCTGCATATAGGAAAACAGATGCAAAACGAAATCGCTGCAAATACAGAAACGCGCTGCATAAACAGAAATGTCCTGCAAATACAGAAACGCGCTGCATAAACAGAAACGTGCTGCAAATACAGAAACGCGCTGCATATAGGAAAACAGATGCAAAACGAAAACGCTGCAAATACAGAAACGCGCTGCAAATGAGAAAACAAATGCAAAAAGAAAACGCCGCATATACAGAAATGCGCTGCAAATGAGAAAACAAATGCAAAACGAAAACGCTGCATATACAGTCACACAACGGAAGTGCTCCAGGCCTCTAGGGGCAGTGCTGAGCTTTCCCCCGAGAGACAGACAACGGACGAATCAACCTGCGGAGGAGAGGAATAGGCCTACGTGAGAAGTAGAAAGATATTGGTGAGAGGAAAATTGGAGGTGGGAGAGGCAAAAAATCAGAAAATGTAAAACAAAACAAAAATGTAAAAATGTAAATCAGCTGCACTTTCATAATACAGTAAAAGATGAGGGCCACATGTGGAAAAAAGAAAGAAAGAAAGAAAAAGAAAAAAGAATACGTACTTTTTCATGTAGCCTCTCCCGCCTCCAATTTTCCTCTCACCAATAACTTTCTACTTCTCACATAGGCCTATTCCTTTTTATTTTTTTATTTATTTTTTTTTTTTAGTTTAAAAAACAGTTACGGGATGTTTATTCTTCATAATTACGTTTCCCCTTTCAGGATTTTTTTTTATTTTTTTTTTATTTTTTTTAAAACAAACTTTATTGTCATGTTGAAGACAAGGAAAGGAAACATGACATTATATAAGCAACATGACAACACTCAGTGCATAATACATAACAGACAGTAAGGATTTTATCTAGTAATATGTGCCATAATATTTTCACGTAGGCCTGCAGCACCTGTCTGTATATGCAGCGCGTTTGCACTTGTCGGCCACCGTACAGTTTGGTTATTTCAGCAAAAAATTTTTCAATGCTTATTTTCTGTTCTGCAGCTTCGTCGGGAGACTTGTCCTCATTAGCAGCTAGCTTGTTCCGAGTAGCTATGTGGCCCATATCCTTAAAATATTTCGACGTTGTCGCCATTTCTCACCGCCAAAAATGTAGTCAAAGTACTAAGAACTTTTTTGGGATAAAGTCTATCAATATTTAGCTCAAGGTAGGCAGATAAATATGGATTAAACAATTAAATTAGTTGCGAGTGGTCTGAGCCCTCCTACAGTGCTGCCATCCTGCTCAGCGTACCCACGTGACTCCTCATTTTCATTTAGTTCTAGGGATAACCTAATCAGCATTTCTGTAAATGTGCCAGTGTTAGACAGTTAGACAGTTAGCTGGCTAAATTTCAACTGCAGGTGAGAAGTTTTGAAACCTATGAAGTGTATTTTTTGGCCACTTGGGCTGTGTTGATTATATATATGACAGCCACCTCAAACTAGAGCTGTAACATGTAATTGGTTAATAGATAATTAATCAACTATCAAATTAATCACCAATAATTCTGATAATTGATTAATCACTTTGAGTCATTTTTTAAAGAAAAAAAGTCTCAATACTCTGTTTTTAGATCCTCAAATGTGAATATTTTCTGTTTGTTTTAGTCCTCTGTGACAGTAAACTGAATATATCTAGTTTGTGGACAAAAGAAGACATTTGAGGACGTCATCTTGGGCTTCAAGAAACGCTGATCAAGTGATTTTCACACTTTTTTTTGACATTTTATAGTCCAACCAACTGATTGATTAATCAATACATTAATTCTGAAATAATAAATTATGAAATATTAAAAATAATTGTTAGTAGCAGCACCACCCCAAACAAATCACATAAATGTCATTAGTCCAGGAGTGGCACAATTACTTTCTCTGCAATCAAGAGCACTAAACAGTAGAATGAAAACAGATCTATCGGACTTGTGTATACAGCATTTTTATGACAATCAACCATGAACAAAATTCTTTGCTCACCTTAGTTTCCATTGTTTTCACTGGATGCGATTAGTGCATTGTCTTTCTGAGCCACAGCCAGATCTTGGGGTGCATCACTGGGACTCTGGTTCACTACCAGCCTATAAGGATCTGTCACTGTAGAAGGTGATGTGGTGATCAACCTCACCAGATTGTCGATGCGTCCCAAAAGACTGACCAACACTTTTAAATTCACTTAGAGCTGCAAATTAGAGCTGCAAACCACAGCTGCAGACTCAAGAATGACTTGATGACACAATTTCAGAACTCAAGATCTAAACAAGATTAGTGGATTCTGAAAAGGAATAGTGAACTTTAGTGGCTCACTCAGTTACAGCAAGGTCTGCGACATGAATATGCCATGTTGACAACTGTTAAGCTCATCTTGTTCAGATTGCTAATGTAGTCTACCGGCTTTCAGTACACACTGAACTTGTTTATGTAATAAATTTGCATTGAACCATTGTAAAAAAGATATGTAGTGTTCATAAGCTGTTATGTGACAATTTTAAAGATCTTGTTTTTAAAGGTACACTTGTAGTTTTGGAAAAGAATTTTGAATCAAAAAAGAATATTCACGGATACATACATGACTGACTGAATTAATAATTAATTACAGAATAAACAAATTGTCCTCAAAGAGCATAATTTTCATATTGTTTCTTTTTTTTGCAGGGACCCAACTTTCTGGCTTCAGACAGTGTTTTAGGGACCTCATTTCCTTCTTAGGATCCCTTATTTATTCAGTTATGAAAATATATCAATATTTGCGTTTGTATTATTACTTTTCTGAGTTTGAATTTCTTTTCCAAAACTGCATAATGTGCCTTTATAGTTGCTAGGTTTACACTAAATGGTCAGAAGTATGCCACACAGTACCTTCATAACTGTTAAGAGGATGGTTCATTCAAAGTGTGTTTGTATAAGGTACTTATCCATAGTCAGTGTATTGCCCACAGTAGATGTTAGTTGGCTGCTTCTGGTTTGGAGAAGCAGCAGGAGTACCAATGTAGATGAGCTAAACAGTGTACTGCTTTAGACAGGGTTAGCAGCAAAACATTTTAACCACTTGAAAGTGTTCTTCCCAACAAAAAAGTATTTAACTTTATGCAATATTTCAAATATTTTCACTGCTTTACCTTCCTGTCAGCCATCCTTTCCAACAGGATCTCGCCTTCATACAAGCCAAATATCATATCTCCAAAGCCACCCAAGTCTTAGCAGAAGCACTACTTACTTAATACATGGTTGGTTTGGAGAGAGCGATAGTTAGCTTATATAACAGCAGTATACCATGAGAAAAGGCTGCCTGGTAGCAAGGTGAAGCTGAGAAAATCTTCAAAATATAATGTACATTTAAACTGATACAAATTTTTGTAAGTGGTTAAAATATGTTATATGTTGTTGCTGACCCTTTCCTCAACAGTGCATTGCTACACTTCTGTGCTGGTACGCATCTTTGCTTCTACAAAATCGGAGGCGTGTCAACATCCATCTACGGCAGGTAAGTCAGTGTCTCATACAACCTAGGTTCTTTATAAACACCTGAAAAATGTTAGAAATTAGTTTTAATACAAATATGAAATATTGTAGTTAAAGGTATAGTTTTTGCACACTGTCCTGATATTGTTAGTTACATGACGTTGATAGATACTTTATTTTAAACCAGATTTCCAGAGGCTTTCAGCTGCTGCACGGTTTACAGATTCCAAAATGTGTTTCTCTGCAATTATAATTTTCTTTTAGGATAAAAAAAAAAATTAC
Organism: Lutjanus erythropterus; assembly: GCF_056507025.1. NCBI lineage: Eukaryota > Metazoa > Chordata > Actinopteri > Lutjaniformes > Lutjanidae > Lutjanus > Lutjanus erythropterus. The sequence goes on from NW_028146646.1 coordinate 51,935, forward strand.
CGAAACTGACTGCCTCACTTTTTTGAGTACATTTCCCAGCACTCTTCCTTTATACATAAATAATATTGTATGACAGAGAAAAACATCTTTTTTAAAAAAAAAGTTTTAAATTAGTGTTTTTGAGTTACGGATAATAAGAGGGCTTACTGAACATGAAATGATGGGTTTTCATTAGGCCTGTCACAGTACATAACAGCCAATGAAATACAAGTAATTTTTCCAACAACCAATCAAAGCACAGATGTTTTTTATGACAGCCAATCAGAATATAGGGGGATTTTACAACAGCCAATCACAATACAGGGGGATTTTCCAGCAACCAATCAGAATAAAGAGGTATTTCTCAACAGCCAATCACATTACAGTGGGATTTTACAACAGCCAACCACAATACAGGGTGATTTTCCAACAGCCAATCAGAATAAAGGGGGATTTTACAACAGCCAATCACATTACAGTGGGATTTTACAACAGCCAATCAGAATGCAGTGTGATTTTACAACAGCCAATCAGAATACGGGGGGATTTTCAAACAGCCAATCAGAATATAGGGGGATTTTACAACAGCCAATCAGAATATAGGGGGATTTTACAACAGCCAATCACAATACATGGGGATTTTACAACAACCAATCAGAATGTAGGGGTTTTTTGCAACAGCCAATCAAAATATAAGGGAGTGTTTACAACAGCCAATCACAGTACAGGGGATGTTCCAGCAACCAATCAGAATAAAGAGGTATTTCTCAACAACCAATCACATTACAGTGGGATTTTACAACAGCCAATCAGAATGCAGTGTGATTTTACAACAGCCAATCAGAATACAGGGGGATTTTACAACAGCCAATCAGAATATAGGGGGATTTTACAACAGCCAATCACAATACATGGGGATTTTCCAGCAACCATTCAGAATAAAGAGGTACTTCTCAACACCCAATCACATTACAGTGGGATTTTCCAACAGCAAATTACAATACAGAGGAATTTTACAACAGCCAATCAGAATACAGGGGGATTTTACAACAGCCAATCACAGTGCAGGGGGATTTTACAACAACCAATCATATTACAGTGGGATTTTACAATAACTAATCAGAATGCAGGGGGATTTTACAACATCCAATCAGAATACAGGGGGATTTTCAAACAGCCAATCAGAATACAGGGGGATTTTACAACAACCAATCAGAATGTAGGGTTTTTTTGCAACAGCCAATCAAAATATAAGGGAGTGTTTACAACAGCCAATCACAGTACAGGGGGATGTTCCAGCAACCAATCAGAATAAGAGGTATTTCTCAACAGCCAATCACATTACAGTGGGATTTTACAACAGCCAATCACAATGCAAAGATTTTACAACAGCCAATCACAGCACAGATGTTTTTCATGACAGCCAATCACAATACAGGGTCATTTTCAAACAACCAATCAGAATGCAGGGGAATCCTGCAACAGCCAATCAGAATATAGGGGGATTTTACAACAGCCAATCACAATAAAGGGGGATTTTACAGTAACCAATCAGAATGCAGAGGGATTTTACAACATCCAATCACAAAACAGGGTGATTTTCAAACAGCCAATCAAAATACAGGGGGATTTTACAACAGCCAATCACAGCACAGATGTTTTTCATGACAGCCAATAACAATATGGGGTCATTTTCAAACAACCAATCAGAATACAGGGGGATTTTGCCACAGCCAATCAGAATATAGGGGGATTTTACAACAGCAAATTACAATACAGAGGAATTTTACAACAGCCAATCAGAATACAGGGGGATTTTACAACAGCCAATCACAGTGCAGGGGGATTTTACAACAACCAATCACATTACAGTGGGATTTTACAATAACCAATCAGAATGCAGGGGGATTTTACAACATCCAATGAGAATACAGGGGGATTTTCAAACAGCCAATCAGAATACAGGGGGATTTTACTACAACCAATCAGAATGTAGGGTTTTTTTGCAACAGCCAATCAAAATATAAGGGAGTGTTTACAACAGCCAATCACAGTACAGGGGGATGTTCCAGCAACCAATCAGAATAAGAGGTATTTCTCAACAGCCAATCACATTACAGTGGGATTTTACAACAGCCAATCACAATGCAAAGGGATTTTACAACAGCCAATCACAGCACAGATGTTTTTCATGACAGCCAATCACAATACAGGGTCATTTTCAAACAACCAATCAGAATGCAGGGGAATCCTGCAACAGCTAATCTGAATATAGGGGGATTTTACAACAGCCAATCACAATAAAGGGGGATTTTACAGTAACCAATCAGAATGCAGAGGGATTTTACAACAGCCAATCACAAAACAGGGTGATTTTCAAACAGCCAATCAGAATACAGGGGGATTTTACAACAGCCAATCACAGCACAGATGTTTTTCATGACAGCCAATAACAATATGGGGTCATTTTCAAACAACCAATCAGAATACAGGGGGATTTTGCCACAGCCAATCAGAATATAGGGGGATTTTACAACAGCAAATCACAATACAGGAGGATTTTCCAGTAACCAATCAGAATAAAGAGGCATTTCTCAACAGCCAATCACATTATAGTGAGATTTTACAACAGCCAATCACAATACAGGGGGATTTTCCAGTAACCAATCAGAATAAAGAGGTATTTCTCAACAGCCAATCACAATACAGGGTGATTTTACAATAGCCAATCACAGCACAGATGTTTTTTCATGATGTCCAATCACAATACAAGGTCATTTTCAAACAGCCAATCAGAATACAGGGGGATTTTACAACAGCCAATCACAATGCAGGGGGATTTTACAACACCCAATCACAGCACAGATGTTTTTCACAACAGCCAATCTCAATACGGGGTCATTTTCAAACAACCAATCAGAATGCAGGGGTTTTTGCAACGGCCGATCAGAACACAGGGGGATTTTCCAGCAACCAATCAGAATAAAGAGGTACTTCTCAACAGCCAATCACATTACAGGGGGATTTTACAACAGCCAATCACAATACAGGGGGATTTTACAACAGCCAATCACAATACAGGTGGATTTTCCAGTAACCAATCAGAATAAAGAGGTATTTCTCAACAGCCAATCACAATACAGGGTGCTACATTTGCATTTACTACACACAATTACAGTTACAAAAGCATTAAGTACTGTGGCTATGGAGGCAATGGAGCTTGGTGGGGGTGGGGGAGGGGGGGTTGAAACACCTACTCTAAATGGGCGTGGATTTAGGTGTCATGACTACTGACAGATCACCATCAATCTGAAAGATAATGAGAGAGACGTACACCAACCTCCACCACGAATTTGACTCCTAGCATGTCAACAAGATTAAGTAAAATTGTTTAGTTTATTTGTTTTATGTATAAGGGTAGATATTTCATATTTTCTTTTTTCTTTCATGATAATTTGGATCTGTTACTTTTGTTTTTCTCAGGTGTAAAGAAAAAGCTTGTTGCTGCATCAAATAAGAGGGACAACAAAGATCTCCAACCATGGCTGAAAGCAATTAACCGCCACCTGTACTGGTCATGTAAAAGTGATGAGGAGGTAATAAAGAGATTATCTAGTAAGCGTAATACACAATAATTGACCTGAGACAATGTTGCAAATTTTAAAAGAATAATAATTTTTAGGTAACACGATAAGAATGGTATTCACCGGTTTTCACTCTGGTATAATCCAAAAGGTTAAACCTAATTTCTATTCAGCTGTCCCCAATGTATACTCTACATTTAAGATGTCTTTCAGAAAATGTTTGTTCTTGAAACATGAATGTTTCACTTATAAATGTTTTTGTGTTCTCATTTCTGCAGGAATGTGTGTGTCAGTGGAAGTCTCTGCTACATCATATTTGCGACATGCATCAATGGGAGGCGAATAGTGTGGAGTAAACATGTTATCACCCACCTTTGACAGAGGAACAGCAGAAAAGACAGAGGTGGCTCAAAACAGATTCACCTGCTTTTTGGGCTCTCAAGGCCATTGTCATGGACAAGACCCTCCTTCAGAACTTGAAGCAGACGCCTCATTTCAAGCACACTGGTATGTTTTTCATTCAATAACACCTGTTTTGTACAACGCCAAGTAAAAAAATGTCCATTGCAGTGAGGAGTAATAATACTACAGTACAGTAATATTACTAACACTGCCACAAGTTTTACACCCACCGAGCAAAATCACACTCTCTGTATTTATAGTTTTACCATTTGTTTTGAACAACTTGAACATATCATTTTTTTTTTTATCTGGGTGTAGCAACAACTGGGGTTTTTAAACTTGCATCAACACAGGATCTCTGTAGGTGTTCCATTCTTCTAAGCTGAAGTATGCTGAGAAGAGGCTGCATTTCATATAAATTTGAAAATCGACTGTATCATGAACAAGAACGTCTACCACAGCATCTTGGTGCATCATGGAATCCCTTCTGGACTGAATCTGATTGGTCGTGGGTTCATATTACCAACAAGACAATGACCACAAGCATACTTATGACCACTTAGCTTTGCAGACACTATTTGACCAAGAAAAAGGAATCTGAAGTACTGGAACTGATGGACTGGCCAAGTCACAGTCTGGATTTCAATCCTATTGAATAAATTTGGGATTTAGTAGGATTAGTATGGATTGATTGCACAAAATTTTCTTCTGAAGCAAGACTGTGGGAACAGCTAGAAACTAGGATTGGGCGATTGGACGACTATATCGTCTATCGACGATGGGCTGAATCCATAGCAGATTGCTTTTTCTGCCAGATTTTTAGGGTGATATTTGTAATTTTATTTTGCTAATGTAATAGTCTGCAGAGTGACAGCCTCTGCTCTACACCGCGCTCTCATCCAGCGGCACAGTACACATCCACTCAGCTGACCATGAATGTGCTGAGCTGGGTGACGAGTGAGAAGAAAACAGGCTGCAGAGTCAGACTCTTTAAACTCTTTCCCCACGGTAAAGTGAGGATTTATTTTGACCAAACCCAAGTTGGTAATTGTTGGAAGAGTGGCTAGACTAACAAAGACGGTTTTGGTGAGTTTTACATGTTTTTCTGTAAGTTTGAACAAAGTGTGTTTTCCAAGGCGTTAACAAGCCAATTAAGCTTGTATTAGTTCGGTAAAAGACAGAAACTTCAGAAATTACATAAATTCAGAAGGTGAATGGTTGTATTTCTCTATTTAAAATGGAAAATAAGTGTGAAAACATGTAATTTGTAGATACTTTGTAAGTTTATTTACGCAGCATGCGTAACATTGTGAATTTGCCGCTTGCGCACATCTCCCAGCTGAGACCCGAAAGGACGGGAGAAAGTGGGTGGGGGGACAATGGTATCGCCAATCGCTGATGGATGAGCTGATGATGATAGTTTGGACAATTTTAGCATATCACCCAACTCTACTAGAAACTATTTGGAACTCAATAACAAAAGAGACTGTTGAAAACTACATAAAAACAATGCCAACAAGAATGCACGCTGTTATCAAGGCCAAAGGAGGCCATACAAAATATGACATTTTTTGATTATTATGTGTGGAAAGGGACTATTTAGTTCTTTCAGTTTGTTATTTGCCAAATAAAAAACAATAACATTTTTCATTTTAAACAAGTTTTTGAAAGACTTCTAAAATATTTATGTTTTCTTGTTTTTATAACAGGTGGTCTAATAAATTTGTTTAGCACTGTATATGCAGTGGTGGACAAAGTACTCAACCGCAGTACATGAGTCAAAGCATAGATATTCCTGGTCAAATATTACTCAACTACAAGTAAAAGTTGCTCAATCAAAATTTTACTCGAGTTAAAGTACTAGAGTACTTGTTTTTAAAAATATTTAAGTATTCAGAAGTACACGCTTTTAAAAATACTCAAGTATTCAAAAGTACAGATTACAAAGTACATTTCTAATAAACACACTGTTGTATTGTTTTCACTGTGAATTTACAGAAACTTTGTAACCGCCTAATGATGCACTGACTTGCTTGTAGAACCACGATGAAAGACCTATAGAAATACCTATAAAAACTTCAGCATAGAAATACAGTCAAAAATAAAAAGGACAGCTATTGTCATTTTCTGACATAACTGTATTTAAATAAAAGTATAGAAAATTAGATTGAAACCAACCGTAAGGAGTTCTCCAAGTCTGTTAAATAACTGATTTCTTTCTGGCCCCTAGAGGCAGTATATACATTAATTATGTGTTTTTTTCACCCCAATAAAACAATCCAACATTAAAAGCCTACCTGAAATTATTTCTCTTTTTCTAATGATAATAACATCTTGAGATTTAATTTTGCCGTCACCATTACCGAGTTTGTTTGAATGAAAGAGGGAGAGCTTGCTTGTGCTTGTTACAGAGCATGCCTGGATGACGTGCTTCTGCTTTTACATCAATCCCAGTTGAGAGTGGGTACTGTAATTGGTTTCCTCTGTAAGGATCACAGCATGTGGCCAGTCGCATTTTAGAAAAGAAGAAACAGCAACAGCTGACTTCAAAGCTATGCTTAGACTAAAAGTAACGGAAATGTAGTGGTGTCAAGACTACAATATTTGTCTTTGAAATGTAAATGGAGTGTAAGTCGTATTTACAGTGTGCAGGATTTATGTAGGCTCTGCTAGTGTCTCTAAAGACTGGAACAGTTTGTAGACTGCTCAGCAGTGCAGTCAAGAGTACAATTCATCGGTAGGTGTGTTCTGAACATGTCATCTGCCTCCTTGAACCTGCTGTAAGTGCCAGTGGGTAATGGGTACTTGCTTCTGATAGCAGTGATGATCCAGCTTGGCAGCACTCTTCTGTTACCACAACCAAGACATTCTCTTCTGACAGCCCACTCCAGCACCACATGATGGGCATGAAAGGGTTAAGATGATTTTGAAATGTCTGAGGGCAAACTAATATATGCAACAGTAAATGCGCATCTGTCAGACAATTCTAGGCACAGATATTACATGCATGAAGACATTTATACTTACTCAATGGATAGTTGACCATTTGGTCCCTGTGGTTTTGGTTGCCTCCTCCAATTTATTTTGGGCACATGAAAGAAGGTATCCAGCACTGTCCTGCTGATCAGAGGGTGGGAATACTGTAAGATGGTGTGGTGTAAAATCTGAAAATTAAGACAAACCCCATGACCAAGATTGTCTTTGTGGTGTTTTAATAGAGCTCTGCAAAGGATCAGTACACCGTCACACACAAAGTGTAAAAGGAACTGATAGCGTGTCAAGAATGTAAATCTGTCTTACAGGGTTAGGAGATGAAGGAGGTTGGGTCAGGATGGACCTGAACTGCTTATCGGGAGAGTCGGGATGTGATTGTGTTATCAGAAGCTCTTCTTCCAAAGAGAGAACAACTGTGTGTTGGACGAGTAACCAGTTAGTGCCTGACAGAGCATGAGAAATAACTATGAGGAACAACAGTGACCAGTTCAGCATATTATTTTCCCACTACAATCCCTCCTTTTGATCATATGTGATCACATGTAAAATAAAATTATAAAAGACTATAAAAGATCACACCTTCACTGCAAATAATAATCCTTACATATGGTAACATAATAGGAAAGTATAAGAGAGTGAAGAAACATCTGCAATGTTATGTCAATTATGATTTTAAAACATTACTCCATAAAGTACTACCCCTAGAAAAAGCAAGATGCTGTTGTTGCAGATGGGAGAATTCAATATAACAAATGCAAGCAATAGGTAGGAAAGTTACGTATATATTAACTAGGGGTGCAATGGATCGCAGTTGACCCGTGTCACGTACGGATCACCCTCTACAGTTCAGCACGCATGTGATCCGCGGACTACATGTGAGCATCATAGTTTTACTGTCACTGTTACTTTTGTATAAGTTATAATAACTGAAATCTCAATGCAGAGTTGCAGTGAAAAGACGGGACAGATGCTGCTTAGTGCAGTGCATCTCTGCCAAGAGTGACTGATTTAAATGCCGTCACATCGCCTTGAGTGAAATCCAGACCGTAACTTTTTTTCACTGATGTAACTATGCTATCACCAAAGAAATGGATCATAAAACTGTGATGTTCATTGAAACTTTGGTGATATCAGCTGTCTTAACTTCTACACAGCTCCTCTCTACTCACTGGTGATGATTGATTGATCATGACTTCTAACCAATCAGATGTGCTGTGCTGTAGGTGGGACATTGAGCCAGACTACAGAGCGTAGTTGTGTATTATACTGTACAGTTTATAATGATCTAATATATGTATAGTATATACATAGTACAGCACTGTATAAGTTTGAAGTTTTTAATATTATTATCATTATCATTACTATTATCATTATTATTACATTGGATAACTATGGTGATAATTACGGACAGACAAAGATCAAAGACAAGTGCATTTTTAAAATAATTTAACCCTAATCCCACCACTGACTCTTTCGGCAAACTTTACTGTCGTCTGTGTGGTCAGCAGCACCTGGAATGGACCCGTCCACCACTTAGAGCATCAAGTCTTCCACCTCAGGTCTCTCACCACTACCCAGTCACCAGGCTGCAGGTCATGAAGAGGTCCTGTGGCTGGAGCTGGTAGCACTTCCTTTGGTGAATGTTAGATAAAACAGCTGTAGGAGTGGAGGGCGTTTGACGGTCATCATATGGAAAGAATTCAGACATAGTTAATTCTGGGCTTGCTGCGGCCTTGGCTGCTGCTGGTGTTCTCCTGTGAAACTTGGTCATTGTTAGTGTGAGCATTACATTTACACACAGCAACCTGTTTGGGGAGCAGAACAGCATCCAGCAGTTGTAAAACAAGAGTGTGATGTGCTATAGGTTTGCCAGGTGATGTGAAGCAGGAAGTGATTTGGCATTGACTGTATCATGTGGAAAGGGTACTAGAAATCTGTATTCAAGTACAAGTACTGTTTCATTGCTAAAACATTACTCAATTACAAGTACTGCCGTTAGAAAAATATTTCAGTAAAAGTACAAAGTATTTGTCTGAAAAACTACTAGAGTATTAGTTACTTTCAACTGTTGATGTCACTGTCACCTCTCCAAACTAGCGTTGCAAATTTTGTGTATTTCGTTGTACAATCGTTGAAAACGTTAACAACTGATTAATCATTAATAATATAAGATTATTAGTAAAGATACATAACACAATTTATTTCCTATTTTTTTTTCTTATTTTCTTTTTTTTTCTCTTTTTAAGTCAAAGTTTAAGTTTCCTTATTCAACAAATGGCTCTGCAGACAAAACAATATAAAATGAGGTTCAGTTACTACCAAAACTATTGATTAAACATCAATGAATACATTTCTAATTGGGTAAATTCTAAATGGCAATTAATTGACTAATGATTAATCATTAACACCCTTAACAGTTGCTGCCACACCATTTTGTTTTGTTTTTCAGTTCTTTTTCTTTTCATTGGCTCGTCCGTGATCAGATCACCTGATTGGCCTCAAAAATGCAGATGAAAGCTTTGGATATTAATTCAAATTGTACTCAGTACTCAACTGTGATTTTGAAAGTAACTAAGTAGATTACATGGTGAAATCAATACTTAAGTACATGTAAAATTACAGACTTGAAAATCTACTCATAAAATTACAATTACCCCCCAAAAAACTACTTAATTGCAGTAATTTGAGTATTTGTAATTACTTTTTTCCTGTGTCAGGGTTGCATGATGCTGAGCCATCAACAAACAGTTCAAAATCTGGATTTTGCAATGGTGTTTCTTGCAAATCTGGTCTTGGGGAACAATCTTCAGTTATTGTAACAACATAGTTGTGTTCTCCTCCATCACCTTCTGTGGGGAAAAGAGTTGCAGGGTTAAGGACATTGTATCTATTCACATATCGTCACTATTCGTGATATCAGGGATTTCAAATAGAACAGTGTTATAAAGGAACAATCTTGCTGCTGAAAGATAAGATGTTTTCTGCTAAAGCAAAATCAATGAAACAACATGTGGAAAGAGCAGAGTTAGTTTACAGTCACCTTAAAAAGTAGGAATTCCTGTAGCTAAAGCGTCAAGTTTAGCTGAAATGTAGGCTACAGGTCTCTGTCTGTCTCCGTGGTCCTGGAGTAACACTCGACACTCTTTGTCTACAGTCTGAGCAAAAGGTTGGTTTGGATCTGGTAACCAAAGAGTTGGAGTCGTCAGAGTCTTCTGAAGGACAAGTTTTAAGTCAACAAATGTTTATCCTGCATCAGCAGTCCATGTCACATTACTATGTGCTTCTAGGCCTCACCCAGGTGCGATTGCACTCAGGGGGGCCTCGAGGACACCAGTGAAAACACCAGTGGGAATGAAGGGCCTGCAACAGGAACACAAAAGGCATAACTTGTTTCTTTATGATTGGGTTTGAAAACGTTTTAAAATGCTTTTACTCTTTTTTGGGAGAGGGATTTGCCATCACATGTCATCACATGACCCAGAAATGTCACTTGTTGTTGGACAAACTGCAGTTTTGACAAGCTAGCTTTGTGACCTTCTTCATCCAAATGTTTCAAATGTGTCTTTTTCACACTGAGCTTGAGTTGGAACACAAATCATTTGATCATCAACACTGTAATCATGCACTTCCTGGTGACAGATTTAATGAGCTCAAACTTTGTTTTGATTTTCATACCTGATTTTTTGTTTTGTTTTGTGAGAATGATTACACCTGCCTTTAATCAAGTGATAAAGACTGGTGTAATACCGTCAGAGTGGATATTATGGTTGACAGGGCCTTTAATTAGATTTTGGTGTGATCACAATTGGTTGCATGCCTCTGATTAGACCAATATCATGTTTGCCTTGGGCCCACAGAGTTTTAGGGATCTTCTGAAAGGCTGGGGTGTTTGTGACATCACATGTTTTACGCAAATAGGCAAATGTGTGTTGTGTGTCTGGTATCGGTTGAACAGATCTGAATGTGTGGACAACACAGGTGAAGTTTTGTCGATAAACCTTCAAAACAGGATTATATTGAACATTAGGGTCAGATGTTGATTTCCATGATTCTGCACTGACACATTTTCTTATCCACAGATCCAAATCTTGCCATCTTTCTTTTCTGTATTTGGCAAGCGACACGTGTGGATATGAACCAAGACCATCAAACAGAAAGTTGGAATCTGAATCACTGAAGGAGAAATATGGTGACAATTCATCACTTGGCTTTGGTTTTGTCAATTTTGGTAGTTACTGAGACAGCACATCTGTGTTTGTTCCAAAACATTCAACTTAACATTAGCTTTTCTCTCAGGCGACCTTCTCTGAACCATCATTTTTCAAACTCTGCATCTTTCCCTTTGTGTGTGCAGTGCATGTGATTTCATGTAATCTGTCTCTGTGTTGTGTGTGAGTGTGTGTGCGTTGTCAGCGATAGCAGTAGTTACAGGAGTCACAGCTGATGTGCAGATTTTCCATTCATACACATAAGGCAGTGTGTCAGGGCTATATGTCACAAATATGTAATTGTCAGAGAGACCCAGTTCACTTGTTTGAGTAACAATAATCCCCTCTGGTGTGAAAATAAGACAAATACCCAAAATACACAGTATATCAACAACAGCAACAATTCAACTGCAAAAACAAATGTTTAAATTCGCCTGTGACATTATCAGTACATGATAATAGAGTTGTGTATTTCTCCAGATGTGTGTCACCTGATGCCCTTATAAATTTCCTGTATCTTCTGCTGACCTTTGGAGATGTTGGAAAAGTGTCGGATTAAATAACAGTAAGTTGAGTATGTTGTATCAGAATCAACAAGGAATGTTACATCTTTGCCATGTACAAGTTGGCATGTTTGCATCAGCTAAATATTTAGTGCACGCCTATTGTTTGTGTATTTGCTGTTTCCTCCTTCTCTTCTAATTGAGCTATCACATCATTTATCTGTGTGTGTGTGTGTGTGTGTGTGTGTGTGTGTGTGTGTGTGTGTGTGTGTGTGTGTGTGTGTGTGTGTGATATCACCAGTCTGATATGTAGGTTGTCTCTCATCGTGCGTCAGTGAGGTCAAAGTTAAAGATGCTGATTCCTCCCCTCCTGAGCTGCCGCCCCGAGTCAGTCATCTTTGAGTTGGATCAGTCTTTGGGTAGTTTTTGGCTCAATGTTCTCTTTTGCCAATGGAAACAAACATCTGGATCAGCTGTATGCAGACCTCCACAGAACGTCCTTAGAACATAGTCAATGCTGCCATGTTTAGATCTTTCTCTCTTCTTCTCTCTCTCTCTCTTTGAGGAGTCTTCAGCATGCACAGTGTGTCCTTTTATCAGGCTTAATTTGCCTGAGTCCCATGTTACACATGTCTGTTTCACCATTTGTGAAATGTCAAAACAGTCAGTTCAGCGACAACCTTTACACCTCAATCTGATAGTGATGGGAGGTGGGTTTAATGTCTGTTTAATGTCCTCCATAGTCCATGGTCTGCGGATCAAGATGAGATGTCCACCAGCCTCTGCTTTCTCCATCACAGGGAGATTCAGGGCTTTGTGTACGTTTTCCCCTGTGTCGATCTCACTGGTGATAGGGAGATGAATGATTTGAAGATTTTCTGAACTTCAGACCAGACTTGGTGTGGGAAGGAGAGGCAGGGTTGCCCTGTAGACACTTTGTTGTTGTTTCCCCATTCAGAAGTTGTTGTAGATCAGATGTATCCGATTAGATGAGGGGAACAGGAGATGGAGGGAGGCCAGTAGATGAGGGGAGGTCAGTATTTTATGATGGTGGTGCCCTTGGGTGTGGTCCAACCGTCTCTCGTGGCATGTTACGGTGTCTCCTTGGCGGCGGCACACAGTCGAGGTTGGAATCCTGCATTTTTGACACATTGAGACACAGATGAGGTTTTGTCTGTCCCTGCCAGTTTTTCTGTCCCTCCTTTGTGCTTTGTCCTTCCATAAACTAAATGCTCTCCAATCTGCTGTGAACTTACTCTTACCTTTCTTATGTTCAGTATATACTTTTTTTCTTGCAATCCCTCAGTTTGTTCAGCTGTCTTATACTGAAACTTTCTGTGCTCAAAAAGTTACATTCAGTCACCCAAAAATGTATCTGTTTCACAAATGAATCACCATAGTTCACGTTCATGTAATTTATGTTTGGAGCAGACAAATCCACATTATCCTGTTTATTTATTTATTTTTTGGTTTGATTTTTGCTGTTACAAATACCCATTTTTGGTAAACTGAAGAATAACGACAAAAAAATTAGAAGATAGTTGTGTCCTGAACTTATTTCCACGATCCAATACAAAAGTATCAGAACTGATCAATATTAGTATGCTCAAAATAATATAATTGATTTCAATGCATTGCTGTTTCTTATTAAATTCTCTCACCCCTTTTTTGTCTTTTTCTCACAAGATAATCAAAAATCAGAGTGATTAGTACAGAGGAATTCTCTACTCTAGTCTTACTTCACACAATATAATTATTACCCAGTAATGATTTTTCCATACACTATTGTGGTTTTAGTAAACTCTGAGTCTTACTTTGCACAATACGACAATTAACCAGTGATAATTTTTCCCATACAGTATTGTGGTCTTAGTAAACTCTTTTAAGTTGGACTCGTCAGTGCACCTCCAGGTTTCTACTAAACCTTGGTTAAAAACTGTCGGGACTCTTTCCCGAACTGGTAGACCAAAACCGCTTTCCCATCTCAACTCTTATATCTTGACATCTTTAGCAACCTGATTTTTCCCCCTTTTTTATTTTTCTAAAAATCAATTAAATAAATTTTCAGATTGTCACCAATCAGAATTGTTGAATCGCAGTGACTGAGTGAGTCTGGTCTCGGGTATAAGGCCCTCCTTCTCACTCGTCTTTGTGGGGAGGTTGAGGTTGAAGGGAATATCTCCTCAGGGTGTGCACTACCACCGTCGACCCTGAGTCCAGAAACCCTCACACAAGCGATCCCACTTCTGACACCAAATTTTAAATTGAAAATCTGAAAATTCTGAAAAAGACCATGACCCCATGACCCAGATTGTCTTTCTGGTGTTTTAATCGAGCTTTGCAAAGGATCAGTACACAGTCACACTCAAAGTGTAAAAGGAACTGATAATCAAGTCAAGAATGTAAATCTGTCTTACAGGGTTAGGAGATGAAGGAGGATGGGTCAGGATGGACCTGAACAGCTTATCGGGAGAGTCGGGATGTGATTGTGTTATCAGAAGTTGTTCTTCCAAAGGGAAAACAGCTGTGTGTTCAAGGACGAGTAACCAGTTAGTGTCTGACAGAACATGAGAAATAACTAAGAGGAACAAAGGTGACCAGTTCGGCGTATAATTTTCCCACCACAGTGGTTACACAGTGTTGGGTAATTTCTATATCATCCCTGGACACATCAAGACCATAAATACTGGGCAACAGGTCCCACTCGTTACAACACAGACATTCTTCCTCTGTGGGCATAGAGTCACAGCATTCACAGGAGCACAACCAGTCTTCACAGATTCACAGACATGCAGCAGCTGCTTCACCCTCGTCTGCCCGTTGCCCCTCTCTTTCTATCCTCATCCGCTCTTTGTTTGTAGGAACTCAAACTCCTCATCTGTATACTCAGGCTCAAACAAATACTGTCAGCCACTGAAATCAAAGGTCTCATCTACATTCTCCAAATCAGGTAAATATTTAGCCATGACACTTCAATCGGCCTAGTAAACTCTCACCTGTACTATGGGACAACCAACTGACTTTTACAAGTCATGGCTCTTCTGTTTTCTTCCAGTAACAAGCAAAGATCCCGTGAGATTTCGTCACACACAGCCCGGAGCAAGAGAGCCGCTTCGCATGCTGTTGACAGAGATAAAACTGGCGATCTGAGCGGGTCTGTGGTGAAAAAAAAACACTTTCAATGCAAGAACTTGTACAGGACACATTTGTCCAATGTATACTGTTGTACTTATTTTGCAGCTGCCAGCTGCATCTGCCTTCCTCAATACTGGACCAATTTCAAAACAAGCTGTCTCCATCAAGGCCAAGGTTTAAAATTTCCAAAGTTGTCCTTTAATACTCACTCATAATTATACCATGTCTTGATGGAGACAACATTCCATGAAATTTTCTGACCATTCTATGGCCATTATCACTAAAGGCTAAAACACACCGTGCCACGCTGCATCACTCACGTCCAAGACAGTGTGCTTGGAATATATCTCGACCTCAGCATCTCTGACCCCCCATCTTTGCCCTCAAGCTAGCGTGTGTTGTCAGACTGAGCTCCTGTCTGTGCAGGAGAGCAGAGGCAGTGGTCTGAAGAATTGTCTGTGTGTTAAAGTGATAGTTCACCCAAAAATGAAATTTCACTCATGCCATTTACACCATGTTTTTAGCCTAAATGTCATCTGTAGCCTTTCAGGTCCAAATGCTCTGTAATCATGGTAATGGGGTCCTTTGATGAGAGGGTCCTGCAAGGACAGATGGACCACACTCATTCCAGCCCAGGTGCCCCCCTCCCAAAGCAAAAAAGCTACGAAGATCTAGAGAGGGACAGCAGAGAGGAGGGAGGGATGGGGATCGTGTGTGAAGTGCTGACTGATAGAAAACTTTTTTGATGATAAATCCTGATGGTACTGAACAGTTATCTGATTAAAATATCTGTCTGAAACAGACAGATGCTCGGCTCCTCCATGAAATGTTTGTCACTTCACTGCATTATTCTGAAGCCTGCAGTGTGTTTTGGCCTTTGGGAAAAAAGTGTATAGTTTTTTTAAGGCTTTTCAAGAGTTAAAGGGATATTTTTCAAGTGTTTAAAGTGTAATTCAAATTTAACTTTATTAAATCAAATACATTAACCTAAATGACAAATATGCCCAGAAACCCTCAGAGGCACTGCATTTGGCATAAAAATACATGCTCAAATAATTACAAGACAAACTCAAGTCCATCAGGCACAGATGAGCACACTGACCTGCTCAATTTAACATTAAGGCCAAAACGCACTAAAAACTTCAATAGTTAAGTCAATTGAAGCTTCTATGGCGCACTGCACTGTAGCGATACTAATTTCAAACAAGGTAAACTTCCAGCTCTCCTCACAGATCAACGATAAAGAAGGGCACTACTTAATGGTCAAAGGTTTAATTGACCACAAAGAAGTTACATTATTGAATGTTTACAGATCACCAGGAAATAATAAACAGCTGATCAAAAAAGTTTTTAATCTTATATCTGGTGTGTGTTGGTATGTGGGGGAGACTGGAATATCCAACTTTATCCCTCCATGGACTCCTCAAACAAAACAAAACAAAAAATAATAAGACCTGAAGCAGTATACATCAAATTGCTTAAATAATATGCTATGCTAGATGTGTGGAGGGAGCGACACCCACTTGATAGATGCTTTACTTTTTTTTCTCATGCTCATTCTGTATATTCAAGAATTGATTATTTTTTGTTTAATTCAGATCACCACAGTATTACCAAATGTAACATTGGGTTAAGGGATATCTCTGATCATGCAGGGGTATATTTAACACTGCATTTTGACAGCAAGCCCAAAGACACATTGTGGAGATTTAACACTAATCTTTTGAATGATCCTCAATGTCAGAAATACACGGCCATATCAAATTTTCTAATGTCTTTAGACTCACCATCTGTAGGAACAGAGCAGAATAAAATAATAACTCAGGAGATAATAGAAGAAGAAACAAACAAGGCTATATCAAGATTAAAAACGAATAAAATGCCAGGTGCAGATGGCTACCCATCGGAATGGTATAAAACCTTTAGAGAGATTACAATACCAGTTCTTAAGGAATGTTTTAATTATGTTCTTCGAGGGGGGGGGGACTCCATCGTCCTGGACACAAGCAGTAATTTTAGTAATTCCTAACACGGGTAAAGATAGGACAGAGTCTAGTTCTTACAGACCCATATCTGTTTTAAATATGGACTACAGATTATTTGCATTAATACTCACAAAACGAATGGAAAAAATAATCCTGGATTTGATAGATACAAACCAAACTGGTTGGTTCTTAGACGATTTGGTTTTAACAGCCAGGTAGTTGGATGCCTGAAATCTTTACCTTCATTGCTCTCCCACAGCCAGAATTAAAATAAACGGGAATTTATCTAAAACAGTGTCTCTTGAGAGGGGATGTCGTCAGGAATGCCCCCTCAGCCCTACACTTTTCGCCCTCTTTATTGAGCCACTAGCACAGGCAATCAGAGAAGATAATGACATAACAGGCATACTGATTGGAGATACACAACACAAGACCTGTCTGTACGCAGATGACATTCTTGTGACGCTTACCAACCCTAATGAAAGCTTGCCTAAATTACTGTCTCTTCTTAAAGTATTTGGTTCATACTCCGGGTACAAATTGAACTTACAGAAAACCCAAACTCTTACTTTTAACTATGAACCACCAGAAAAAGTTTACAGATTATGTCATTTTAAATGGAAGGGTGACATAATTAAATACCTGGGAGTACAAATACCTAGAGATCTAACTGCCATCTATGAACATAACTATACTCATATAACAGCGGATATTAAGGCCGATTTAAATCGCTGGTCATTAATACCAATGAACATGTATAATCGAATAGACGTTATGAAGATAAATATATTACCCAGGCTGCTCTACCTTTTTCAATCATTGCCTGTTGATGTCCCTCCCAAGCAATTCAGTGAGTGGAGCTGAATGATTTCATCCTTCATTTGGGGAAAGCAAAGACCTAGGATTCGATTTCAGACATTACAATTGCCCAAGGACAGAAGAGGAAGGGCTTCACTCTGCTTAGAAGATTATTACAAAGCAGCACAGTTAACGTTTTCTGGTTTGCTGGTGTGATCCTACATATGATGCGAAATGGAAAGACATAGAACAAACTCAAACAAACATACCTCTTCAATCTGTACTTGGGGAAAAATCCCTTCAGAAGAAATATTTAGACAAATTATCTAAATGGACTGCAGTCCCCTTAAACATTTGGCATAAAGAATTTAAAGACCTGAACTTCGAGAGGAATGCACAAATATTACGCTGGCAACACCGCCTAAATTTGAAAACAGATTTAAACTCTGGACAAATGCAGTCTTTCAAAAACATATAACGTAGAGAAATGCAATTTCTTTAAGTACTGTCAGGATGTATTTCTGTGACCGGTGTGGTATGTTTTACACTCCGACATGACGTGTATGGTGACAGATATATGGCTGGCAGGGTGCCAGAAAGTCTGGTGGACAAGACTCTGTCCATTGTTGGCATATTTGCATGGTCCAAAAATAAACCGGCTATGTCTAGTCAGACAACCCTATATAAGCTGTAACTGTTGGAGTGTTCTTGGTTCATTCCTTCTTACTCTGTATGCTGTATGATGTGGAAGAACCCGAGCTCGTATTGAACATTTTTTTTGGGTACACCTGTGTCATCTCTTCTTTCTTCTTATTCCCACAGTAATCATCACTGTAACAGGTACCTTCAACTGAGACATTATTTTGACACAAATATTAAAACTATTGGAGAGAAGGGACTGAGATTGATTAAGATATTCACTGATGCATACAAAGGTAACTCTAATAGGAAATTGATCTCAAAGACTTACTCATCTTTACAACTGGACAGGGGTTTTTCCACTCTGTATGTTAAATCAAGGTGGGAGAAAGAAGCTAACATAACACTGACTGAAGATGACTGGTTAAATATTTGTAGGACAATGTCTACAACTTCAAGTTCAGATTTATGGAGGGAATACACCTGGACACCTATAACTCCAAAGGTTAAAAAATCACAAAGTCACAACCCCGAACAAGGTCGGTGCTGGAGAATGTGTGGTAAAATGTCTGCTGGTCATTTTCACATTTTTTGGGAGTGCCCTAAAATCTTTTCTTACTGGACAGATGTGGTGACAGAGATCAGATCTATAATTGCTCAGAGCTTGATTTTAATTTCAGTGTTATATATTTGGGAAATGTATCAACTGTCCTGAAAAAACAGGACAGATACCTGTTAGAAAAACTACTAGCAGGTAGTAAAAAAAGCAATAACCAGAAAATGGTTGAGCATAGAACCTCCTACAATCCTTGAGTGGATAGAAATAATTAATGCCATTTATACTATGGAACGATTGACCTTTTCCCTGAGACATGCTACCAAGAAATGTGAAAAATACTGGAAAAAATGTCCTATTTGTCCTATTTGAAACTGTAGTGATTTCTTTATACGTGTTTGGTTGGAGAAACAATGTAATGTATTTTTCCTTTGCACAAACAGAGTAGACTTTTAAGTTAAGAAAGAATGGGAGATATCTCACTTTGAAGGAAACACTGACGACTAGCATTAAATGGAGCCAAGGATCATAAAAACTTTTTGGACCTCAAATAACCCTCATGGACATAAAGGACTTTTTCGACAATGAATGTAACGCAGGTTCATTCAATCCTCATTCTGTATGTTTAGCATTTCTCTACACCTGTGATGACCTTGTCTGTTTTAAGTTCTGTTTTTGTTTAAAAGAAAATAATAAAAATAAAGTTTAAAAAAAAAATTGTCTTGTTAAAAGGAATTTACATTAAAGCATTAACGTGTTAACTTTGACAGCCCTATTAAATATACATTCATCGCATAGTTTGTGTTTTGCAGCTACACCCTACCTCAGAAATGTTGTGTTTTTTATCTGACAAATAATTACAAGAATATTTTTTAGTCATAATTTGTCTGCAATCTCATTATGTTAAAAAAATCGTATTATTAAGCCAGTATCAGAAATTGTATCGAATCTTGAGTTGAATGTATTGTTACATCCCTAGTCACCATTAGGGATGTTCCTGGTGACTAATTTCCCTGTCGATTAAGGCTAAATTGAATTTAGACTAATCGACTGGTCTAACGCTAAGAAAACACTCAGAAAGCTGCTAAAATGTAGTAGAATTTATTGATTTATAATGTTAAACACTGTCCGAACAAAATACTGTTTTTTATTAAGAGCCATTTGAAGATGTTAATGTTAATGTACAATTCAATTTTCCAAAAATGTTTTTGTATACTGCCGTATACAGGTCTTACAAAGAAAGAAAATTTGAATTAGCAAAGGTCAGACTTTAAATAGAATGGAATTGGCCATGGACACTGCAATCTATACAATTCTAATCATACAGTTGGTCTAATAATGTTGGTTGGTTAATGGTTTAATAATTTGTGTATCAATTAATTTGTGGCTGATCAGGTTAATTATCAGCTAATTATTGTCAGTTTCTAACTGTAGTATGCAATAAATGGTTGCCCTTTGTGTGTGTTTATCTGTCACTCACTACTGAAAGTACACAACACAATAAAAACCCGATATTTTTATAATAGTGAAATATAAAATGAGCTTTTACGTTGTCTGATTGACTGCATTTATTTATTGGTTTGAATAATGGTTTACAGTCTAATGATGTGTGTTTGTATTGATTACTTACAGGAGCTCATCTGGCTAATTATCAGCTAAAACTGTTTCTGTTTCCTTTCTTCATACAGTGTAATTATTACCTATTGTTTGTGCACTTTTGTGCCATACAGTTTGTCCAGAAAGCTCAAATAAATGCGAATTCATCATAGGCCAAAGTGACTTCTCCTAAAAATGACTTCATTCCAGGCCTGAGCATACATTGCCAATAGCCAGGTCTGACAAAGAAAGAACCAATACTTACCTTAATAGTGACAACGCACTTGCCACTCTGTATTTTACATCCAGCAGCAAAGTCCTGTAACACAAGTATACACACTGAGTGTTAAAGTGAAAAACATGGTGACACAAAACACTGCATGCCAAAAACATAATATAGGACAAGCAATTTTATAATTCCTTTGGAATAAAAAAAAAACATTCAAAAAACACAGAGAAATAACCACTGGCAAAGGACGAACCCATCGTTACTTTGTGATCATCTCATGAAATCTTTGAATTGATTCAACAAAGTACGTAGTAATTTCTGTGGTACTGGATCTTTTGTTTGTTCTGTTTTGTTATATGATTTTGTCTTTTATGTGATGCAGAACAGAAATTAGCTGTAAACCAGTTTTAAGTGAGTCAGAGCTGTTTAATTCTGATTTTATTACGTTATTTTTAATCTTTTCCTGCAAAATAATAAATGAAATAAAAGTGAAAAATGTTGTGTGTTATTGTAAGTTTTAATGCTTTCACAACTATTTGTGCAGCATCATGCATGATGTACATAAGATAAGTACAACATTGACTTTGATGCATTATTACTTTTTGTGCACCATCACATTTGAACTTTTTCTCCCTTTCATACTGTTGGTGGATGAAATTTCCCCATTGACTTCCATTATAACCACATGTTTTGATCGCACAGCCATTACAGTATAAAAAGATGCATTCTGGTCTGTAGGGAAGAGGTCAAATTAGTCATTTTTAATTGTTGACCACCTCATGACACAATTTACCCACTATAGGCCTATGAATGAAATGCTGGTCATAAAGCAAGTATGAAAAAAATTCTAAATGCTTCAGTAATACTAGTTTTCATTTTCCCTGAAAAAACAAAACTCAGAAAACCAAATGCATATTGAGGGTGCATGGTTGGTTTTCTGTTTCATTTTGTTGGTGTCGGTGACAGTGCTTATAAAATTGGCATTTAAAATCTTAAAATTCTAAAAATATTTAAATATTTAGTAGTTTTGACCAGAAGTGAGGCTAATTAACATATTTATGCAAAAAAAGTTGAAAAAATATTTATCTGATATATTTTTACAGCGGTTTTTGTTAGTGGCTGTTTTCAGCCACCAACAGTAATTCCAACGGTACTGAAACAGAGTTTATTCCAAATAGATTTTCCTTTTCTAACCACCCAGCGTTCATTGAATATAATTTACTCTACTAAATTGCCTTACTTGGCAGTTATCTCCCTGGATGCCCAACAGGCATTTGATCAAATTGAATGAAAGTACATGTTTGCTACTATTCTTGCCCCAAATCTTCCGTTTTGACTAATCATGACAGGTCTCCCCCTTTCTCACTGCACCATGAAACCAGGCAGGGTTGCTGCCTCTCCCCAATGCTCTTTGCGCTGACTCTCGAGCCTCTGGTTGCGGCACATCTCATTGTACCATTGGTCTGTACGCAGATGATATAATCTTGTCTCTAAACCCAGAAAGCTGCCCAAAGCTGTTTATTATATCAAAAAGGGAAGACAGGGATGTTCTTAGATCTTTTAGTGTTAACTGGGGAAAAAGTTTGTTCATGCCCTTCTCTCATGGTCTCGACGCTGGCTTTCTTGGTAATCTACCCTTCAGACTTTCCACTGAACACCTTGTGTATCTCGGGATTAATATCACTACACTGCAAATGCTAACATACAAATTAATTAAATATGATAAGTGAACCAAACTCAGTTTTCATCAACCTGTTATGAACACTAATTTTAAATAAGTAAGTAGTAATTTGGGGTTGGAAAACATGCTTAACTTGATTTATCCCAGTTAAGTCAAATTAGAAAGAATAATTTATTGTACCCAGTGTGCTTTGGGCGTTTTATTGGACATGCTCAGACCTGCCTCATCTACTTCGCGCAACCAGAACTTTCCTACATATGTCCACGTCAACCGCATGGTCAACCAGGAGCTCCCTTCAACACCTTAACCTAGCCTACTTGTGTTTAGCACATTGATTTGGTAAGTAAGTATTTTACTCTTTTGTAAACCGTCGCGTTGTCTTGTTGTAGTGTAGTGCTGTGTGCTTGCCAGGGAGGAGTAAACAAAATCAAATTCAAATATCACCACTAGCACAGTAACATTACCATTTTTTTAAACAAATGTAGACTACAGTTTATGTAGTGTGGGAGAGAAGGTCGGCCGTTTGGCGTTGTTGTGGCGGAGCTTCGGTACTGGGACCACGGTGTTCCGACCCGCACAGGGAAGTTAGTTTCAGCCGGTTCACACCGGACGCTGAAGCGTGCAAAGCGGCTCGCCCTCAAAAATCGCGCGCTAGCCGCAGCCTTCCAGTTCACACCAGATGCTCATTTCTCTGCGCCGGTCGACAAGGCCTCTGCCCCTCAGCTGTGTATGTGTAGCCTGTGTCTGTGTGTGTGTGTGTGTGTGTCTGTCGGTGTAGGCTACGTGTACCCTGAACGTATATAGGTCATCTATATACACCTAAGGTGTGTCGGTGTGTGTGTGGGTACCCTTTGTGTATATATGTGTGTCGATGTGTGTGTGTTTTCATCTCTGTCGCGTTCTGTTTAGATAAATAAACACAAATAGGCAACAAACGCACACGGAGAGGGCTATGGTATTTGTCAATCTCTGTTTTATTTTGAAAATTGATTTAATTTAGAAAATTGACTGGATTCTCTCGTTGTTTCATGTGTGACTTCCTGCCAAGATTGACGCGATCGCTCGCGGCTCGCGGCCAAAACAGACCATACGCCGAAACGATCGCTGCAGAGCGCGAGCGATCCCGGCGCCACTGATGTGAACTACACCTAAGGATCCACACAGATTTAATTTATTTTGACAATGTAACGAGAGTCGGGGTCCTTATCTCTGTATTTTCTAAAGGATTTCTCCTTTGCCACTGAATTTAAAGCTTAATATAGGAATACAGTTAACAAGAGTGATATTATAACAACCTGGTGTGTTGATTTATGTGTCTATATTTTGAAATTGTTGCCTTAATTGTGTGTTTTTTCACTGTCCTCCATTCAGGCTGAAGCAGATGGTCAACTGTCCACACTTACTCCGCTCTCAGCAATTAAAGGTATTTACCTAATGCTTCATACAATACAATAATCATTCAATATTTGTATTAGTTCCATGGGTTTGGGTAACAGAAATACATTAATGTTACTACAGTGGGATTATGATAAAACCAATTCCATTGTTAAACGGATCAAGTTAATTTATTCCAATTTTGGACTGTTTAAAATAAATCATTGTACATGGCAGTTTGTGACTGTTCATCGCACACTTCGACTTGACTGTTAAAAAATAATTAATTGTACATCTTTATTTATGACTGTTTAAAAAAATAATTCAAAGCACATTTTTGGTTTGTGACCAAAAAATTCATTGTATATTTCAATTTCACTATTTAAAAAATCTTTCATTTCATTTAAAAATAATTTATTGCACATTTTAGTTTGTCAATGTTAAAATGATTCATTGCAGATTTTTAATTTGTGTTTAAAACAATTAATTGTACATTTTAATTTGTGACTATTTAGGAAAAAAATTAAACTTTTTTTTAAAAATAAGTGCTTAATGCTGAAATTATCATGTCTTTTCAGGTCAACCAGAGCAGTGCTCCCTAATGCAGTGGACTTGTAAGTACTGCACATTTTTTGCTGAAAAGAGAGGCTACTTGCTTAAGCATTACCGCTTAAAACATGGATTTCACACTCGGACATCCCCACTCCCATGCCTTCATAAGGAATGCCTCTGCACATTTAAATCTTTTAATGCACTCAAAGTACACCTTTCAACATGGCACACTCAAAAGGATGCAGGCAAAAGTGGAGAAACTGCATTTCACTGTCAGTTGTGCGACTTTGTGGAGCCTTGCACAGAAGCAGACTTCTTTACCCATTTGCGAAGACATCTTAAGCTGAGGCAAATGGTTGCCTGCCCATATCAGGACTGTAACTTTCAGAGTAGTGTTTATTCTACCTTTACTGCACACAAAAGCAAAGAGCATCAGATGCACAACAAGACACCATTAAAACAGGAAATTGTTTCAAAAAATGTAGTTGAAGAACTTCCAAAAAATACGAGTGTTCAGCTAGAGGAGAGTGAACCTGAAGTTGATGATATTGACTGTGAAGTTGCTGAGCAAAATGAAGATGTGGAGGACTTAGAGAATCAGTTGGAACGCAATGTAGCTGCTCTTTTCCTGAAAATGTTATCAATTCTTAACATCTCTGAAACTGCCCTGCAAGAGGTCATAGATCAGATCAACCAAATTTATTTGTTATCACAGCCATTGCTACATTCTTCTATTCGAAAAATTCTACATACGCATTGTGCAAATGTTGATAATGCTTTAGTGAATGAGATAGCTCAAGTGGTCATTGAGAATAATGTATTCCTCAAATTCACTTCTGATGAGGGATCGTTGTCAACTGCTAACAGGCGAAAATCATACATTTCAAGGGAATTCTCTTTGGTTATGCCAGTTGAATTTGTCCTAGAAAACAAGCAGAATGTTGTGTATGTCCCCATACTAAAAATGCTGCAAACATTACTGAGCAATAGAGAAATTCTGGAAAAGACCATGTCACATGAGGCAACTTTGTCAGAGAAATACCAATCTTACAGAGATGGTGCCCGCTTCAAAGACAGTGCTTTCTTGAATGAGGAAGAATTCAGGATCGCTCTCCGACTGTATATTGATGATTTTGAGGTGGCTAACCCCTTGGGAACCTCCAGAAAAAAGCACAAACAAACTGCCATCTACTGGACACTTGGCAATTTACACCCTAAATATCGCTCGTCTCTTCATTCCATTCAGCTTGCTCTGCTTTGCAAGGCCAATGACATCAAAGACCAGGGTTATGCCAAAATTCTTCACCCTCTTATTCAGGACCTTGTTTTTCTTGAGCAACAAGGCATATATGTTGAACAGTTGGGAGCCACTGTTAAGGGCACAGTGTTATTTGTTGCAGCAGACAATCTGGCTGCCCACTCTTTGGGAGGGTGTGAAAGGAAGCTGTCCACTTACTGAAAGCTTGCAACATTTTCATGTCGTTGATGGTTACCCTCCAGACATTCTACATGGAGGGTATTGTTCCAGTAGAGTTGGCTCTGTGCTTAAAGGCACTGATATCGAAAGGAACTATCTCCCTTGAGGCCCTGAATGATGCTATTAAACAGTTCCCATACACATTTGCAGACAGAGCAAATCAACCCCAACTCATTCCAAAGACCTTCTCCTCAAAGTCAACAATTGGAGGAAATGGTCACGAAAATTGGACTCTTCTCCGACTTCTACCATTATTAATTGGTCAACACATTCCAGACGGTGATGAAACCTGGGAGGTTTTAATGACCTTAAAAGATGTGGTGGAATTGGCAATGTCCACAAGCTTTACAGAAGAGTCTTTTTGCTTTCTTGATAGCAAAATCTCTGACCATAGACACTTGTTTCAGAAGGTTTTCCCGGGTGAAAAGCTACGACCAAAGGACCACTACGTTGAGCATTACCCTCAGCTCATTCAAACCTTTGGTCCTCTATCTGATGTGTGGACAATGCGTTTTGAGGGGAAACACAAGTTCTTCAAGAAAGTTGTGCATCACTCTCACAACTTTAAAAACATTCCCCTGACTTTAGCAAACAGACATCAGAAAATGATGGCCTTCCATCTAGCTGCCACAACTTTTTTTAAGCCATCTATTGAAATTCACAAAGTGAAGTCTGTGATGGTTTCCTCATTTCCAGAAAATGTGCAGAACTGGCTCAATCAAAGAAACAACCAGCTGAACACAGTCTTTGTAGCTTCCTCTGTCATCATTGATGGCATCAAGTACAGTTCTGACATGGTCATTTCTGTTGGATCTTGCGCAGGGCTCCCAGAGTTCAGACAAATCTCAAAGATTGTTGTTATAAACACAGATGTAGCATTTGTCTGCAGACTGATGACCTCATGGTATGATGAGCATCTTAGAGTGTATGACCTCTGCAGCAGCCATTTGCCCATCTTCTCAGTCACCCAGTTGTCAGATTTGAATGATGTGTTTCCTCTGTCACTTTACAGAGTTCATGGCAAACAGCTTGTTACACTCAAATGGTACATATTATGCCAAGTGGATTAAACACTGAGATGTTGCATGTCTCAAGATGATCTCATTTTTTCACAGGAGGTGACATTGAGATGGACCAAAGATTGATGCTCTGAGTTGTCGTTGATGAAGATGATATAAGGAAGCTGACCCTAAATGATAGACCGGATTCCATTGAAGAACTAAAAACACAGCTGCGGGATAAGCTGTCACTGCAGTACGACTTCAAACTCCAGTTCAATTTCTCAGTGGATGTAGAGTACAGGCTGAGACAGGCAGACCTTTCATTCATGAAAGACCGTCTCCCAATTACTCCATCACAAGACATGAAACATGACATACTTGAGAAGCTCGCCAAAACAATGTACAGTTTCAAGGCATACCCGAACGATGACGACTTCAGCAGTGTCGCAAAATCACTGATAAGTAAGCACCCCAGTCTCACTGAACCTGGTCCCCAGCCAGGGTGGTATGGCTGGAAAAATAGCATAAAATTCAAGATGGCAAACTATCGTACAAAGCTACGAAAAGCAGGATGTGATGATGTAATGATAAATGGGGGTAAAAGAAGTAAACTTAATCCAGATGGAGAATCATCCAGCAAGAATGTCAAGCGACCAAAAAGAGGTGAAGCCAATTAATTGCCTAATTTACCTGACGGACATGATGAAAGAAGCCTTGAAAATGCCAGGAAGATTGTCATCGAGGAAATGAAGAAAAAAAAACCCAATGCCACTCTAGTCTCGCAAATGATGGACCAAACATTCCCACTGTGCAGAAGGGAGATAGTGACACAGGAGCCTGCTGTGCAGAGCACGGTTGCACGTTGGCCAGCACTTTTCACTGAGAGACAGGTAAGCTACTTGTTCGTTTTGGCCTGCCTTCCCCCATTAAGTTTCCAGCAGATTAAATGTCAGTCAGAACATATCAATGCTGTGAGGTGGAATATTAAAACACATCATCCTCAAAAAATTACTCTTGTACTATATACAAATCAGTAAAATGTTTTCAATGTCAGTATGTGTACTAATGTTATTTGTTTAATAATATAAGTAGTAATGTATTATTCACCATAGTTTCATATGTTAAGCTCTTTAATTTTCTACAGAATTAATTGAATGACAGTCAGTTTAATGTTGCTATCCCTCTCCCTCCTTCCACTCTCCATTTTTTCAGGTCTTTGCTGAGTTTAATCGCGTCGCCAGTAGGAAACTTGAAGGAGACTTCTATGAAGCCCTAGACCAACACACCCCACGCTTCATCGAGCTTTTCAAGTCCAAAAAAGGAACTACAGGACAAAAACTGACAGACTTGATGCAGCACATCAACTGCCTGGTAAGGATTTTGTAATAACGGGTGGTGGCAATGCACCTTAGGCCTGTTTCACATACCATTCACACTGCCTTCCTCTCTGCTGTGTTGCTGCATGCTGCTGTGGAGAGCAAGCGAGACAGATGTACCCTTGGTGACCGTACCAGTGATGTGTACCCATAAATACACTAACTAAATCACTTCAACAATTAAATCATGTTTTTTAAAATCCTTTCACAACACCTATACCAGTTGTTGTGGACTACTCATCTCAACATGTTTTTGTTCAATTTCAACAGGTTTTTATGTGTCTCTCAGTCTGTCATTCTTCGTAACAAGAAAGTCCAACAGTATGGTAGTTTGCACATTTCAAGTGAGTGCTCAATGAAAATGAAATGTTGAGTTTGTATAAAAACAAAGAAAATGTTTACAGGGAAATTGGGATGTGTAAAATTAGGTATTTAAATGTTACCAATTATACTAATAAAACTTAAAGCCCTGTCTCTATTATGAGGCTATGAACTATTAGAGAAAATATAGAAAAGTATATCAACACATACCCCCCACCCCACCCCTCAAAATGCTACGAAGTTCTTAACTTGTATCTATTCTCTCTCTGTATTTTTAGTCGCCAGATGTGATGGCACTTCGCTCTGTTGTCCTCAGAGGCCTTCCTATTGTGCTTGGTGATGACTCCAGTGAGGTCTACAAGACTTGTAAGTAACATATTGAAAGAAGAAAGAAACATATTGATCTCAAGTTACTGACAAATCATATTTGATACGTTTGATAGTGTTGTCAAATATTTAAAATTACTGCTGTCAAAATTATCGCGTTAGCGGGCGATAATTAATGTTTAGAATTAATGCCGTTAAAAATTTTCACGCATTTGACGCATGCGCAGAATGACCCGCCCCATACATCCCATAATACCACTCAGAAGTGCAGTGACGCGCAGTGAGCAGAGCGGATGCATGCGTGCGGTGAATGTAAACATGGAGGAAGAGCAGGTTGGCCCTCTGGATGGGGAATTTCAGTTTAAAAAGAATACAGATGGAACAATAAATAAGCAGATAGTAATTTGCAGCGACTGGCTAGAGCACATGTGGCCACATCTGGCCCGCGATTCAATTATATACGGCCCGCGAGATAATTTCACGTGTCTATTATGAATGGCCCGTCGGTAAATAGCACTCCCACCACTCATACTACAAGTCCCACAATGCACTGCGTCAGCTGCCGCGCAACTCGAGAAATTAATCAGCTCGCAGTCACGAAGACGCGAGCTTCTGTCAAACGACAATGTAAACAGGTTTGTCTGTTTCGGCAACTGACTCAGTGCAAAGAAACACAAGTATATGAGGAGGGAGATGAGCTGCAGCTCCACCTGAAACCAGGTAAAAATAAAAATAAGACTGACCCACAGCAGAGAGAGGGAGAGGGAGAGAGATAAAAAAAAACTTTTTATGATCATGAATCATAATATTAATGTACACTTATGTGGTGTGCGATTTTTTCTTTTTTACTCCAAGTCTGATTTGTGTACTTTTAAATACTTAATTGCTGCATTATTGTAAGTCATGATGAAGAGGACAGACTCTGTCTTGTCAGTGTGCAGTTTAACCTTTTCCTAAAATACTGCTGGTTCTGTGGTGTTACATTTTAAATCTGAAGCCTGCAGTGCACCATAGAAGCTACAGTTGACTTTTCTGTTGAAGTTCTCAGTGTGTTTTGGCCTTAATGTTAAATTGAGCAGGTCAATATGTTCATCTGTACCTGATGGACTGATGGGTTTGTAATATTATTATATGAGCAGACTTTTATGCCAAATGCAGTGCGATTGAGGGGTTGCATGATTAAAGTGTGCGATATCTTGTGTGCAGACAAAAAGCAAGCATTTTCAAATGTAACCCCCACCTGGATATGTGAGTTGAAATATTCTGAGCTGAAATATTCTCGTTTTCCTTTGTTATTGTTGAAGAAAAAAAAAATATTTTAAATCTTATTTATTTTATTGAGGAAAAAGTTGTTGCAGTCTGGCTGTTCAAATTCATATTTCTGAATTAAACATAGTCAGTTTTAGACAGTTTAATAAATGTTAATCCTGTTTGGCCCGCGACTTAGACTGTGTTTTAAACTTTGGCCCCTTCTGTGATTGAGTTTGACACCCCTGGGCTAGAGGATGAGTAGAGAAGAGGGCCACATTTAAATGTACACACACACACACACACACACACACACACACACACACACACACACACACACACAGAGAGAGAGAGAGAGAGAGAGACACAGCAGAAGAAACATTTGATTTATATGGTGAAGCTCAAAGCAGGTAGATTTAGCCTGATGTTCTGGTTTTGAATTTTTAATTAGAAAAAAAAAGAGTGGCCCTGTTGTGCTAGTTTGAAGAGGGGGAAAAATACTGTCCTGTTACTGAAAGAAAGAAAGAAAGAAAGAAAAAGTCTTGTTGATTTTGAAGAGAAAAAAAGAATACTGTCTAAGAAATAAATAATGTTCTTGAACAATATTAATGCCATTCAGTGTGGATTTATGGTTGTAATGAACAAATACAGTATGTTGCTGTACAGTATATATCCGCCTTGTGTCATTTCTTTCCATTCTAACAATAATTTACAGAAAAATATGACATATTTTGGGGATAATTTGAATTGCGATTAATTACGATTAATTAATTTTTAAGCTGTAATTAACTCGATTAAAATTTTTAATCGTTTGACAGCCCTATTTAAAATACACTTATTTTCAGTTGATCAGAATCAGGTGGATTCTAATCTCACTCATAAATGATCAGAATCCCTAAATTAGTACATAATGTAATTAATTAAAGGATGTGAATTCCCCAATCTCACACTTCCAGTCTACAGAATTTCCCAAAAGAAGACCAGATTCAAAAGGTAGTTGTGTGTGCTTCTTTTGCAGGACACAGCGGGAAGAAGCACTTGCCTCAGTGACAGTTGGGGTGCTGACCGTGGTCAACGAAGATGCTCAGCAGCAGGGTCTAAATGCAGTGCACCTCCAGCCCATTTCCACTGCCATCATACTTGAGGGAAGTACTGTCATGGACAATGTTAGAGACTTTCCCCAGGCAGTCTGCCTCATGTTTGGACTTATGTATGCTCTTCACTTAGATTACCCAAAATGCATGGCGAACACACTCAGATTCATTCAAGCAGTCATGCTTGGATTGGGAAGCAAAACACTCCCTCCAAAACTGCTTAGTTTGAAAAACAAACTACTGGGGTAGGCAAGTTGATACAGTGCAAAAACTTTTTCCCCTCTTCAAAATAGAGTCCCAGATGTCCCAGCATTACCTGTATAAAAGAAAATTGACTTAAATTTACCCAAACCCATTTGGTGTGAGCAACTTAACAAAAAGATTATATTTCATTCTCAATAGGAGACACGGAAATATCAGCAATATTAGTATGTCCACACTGCACAGGCATCTCGCTTCACTTACAGCTCCTGCAAGATAATAATCCCAATAATTTAAAATGCACCAATATTATTGTTTTAGTGATATCAATAGTTTCCTGTGTCTCATACCAAGAATTTTAACCTTTTTTTAAATAAATGTATGTGCTTTTTAAATGTATGTGCTTTTGTACAAGTAATGCCAACACATCCAGGACTCTTATTTTGAAGAGAGGAAGAACAGGAAATATTTGTTGTTAATGTGCATTCGTCATGTTTCAGGTTGTTACTTTGGTCTTCAAAAAGTATAGGCACCCAAGATAACCCTAAGCTACAGAACTAAAAATGATTAGTTCAGAAAGATTCTCTGAAAGGGTTTAGTTCTTAATAATAATATTCTCTCTTGCAATTATTTCAGGAACATAATTTTTTTTATATGTTGTGCATTTTTGTTGAGAGGCTATTTCTTTGATATTTTTCTTGTCTAAAACTGGAACATGTTCCCAGGTAGTTCAATTGTTTGAGCTAATGTTTATTCAAAAAATGTAGTGGAGACTCAAAACTGACTTGTTCGGCTGAGAAGTTGTCGTTTTCGATTATACTGCCTCGTATGTTGACATCTGTTGGCTGTTGCAGCAAGGCACACCTGGATTGAATAGTTTGATGAATAAAAATTCATAAAAGAATGTTAAGTGGGTTTGTAATCAAACTATCGATTGTTCACCTTTATACTGAGCATTAACAAAACCCTCTTCAGCCTGTCAAGAGCCAGTGTCTTCTGTTAAATGCATTGTTGAGCATTTTAAAATAAATTTTAATTCCACTGAGTTAATCCATTAAGTGTTCTCCCTTCATTGTGTATGTGTTTTTTTTTTTTATGAAATTAACATGTGCTGTTGTAATTCTTTTAGGTCAAGAAACTTTTAGCACAGAGCCAGGGATACCTTTATGAACCTGAATAAACAGATGCCGAACTTCATCAGATGGAGTTGGAACGGGCAGAGAGAGAGGAAGGACAGAGAAGTGGTCCAAGCTGAAGTTGGACCCACAGCTGTAGCCATGAGAGACAGTTGTGGGTCCAACTTCAGCTTGGACCACCTCTCTCTCTCTCTCTCTCTCTCTCTCTCTCTCTCTCTCTCTCTCTCTCTCTCCCTCTCTCTCAGAGAAAATAGTACCAAGCGATTGTGAGGTCAGACTTTTTCCTGGACAATGGTTTTGTGATGCCAATGTTTCACTCTTGAACGCATATTGTTTTGAGAAGCTAAACGCTTTATTTTTATGACCTCAGCCAACTAGCTGAACTAGCCTCGTCAACACCAAAACCAGGCCCATGTGTTTACTTTTTACACTAATCCTTCCCTGGCTCCTTGAGTTGAACCTGAGTACAGTGGCCAAGTGTGGCTCTCACAAAGTTAGATTACATTAAGTTGACCTGAATATGATGGATGAGCAACACTAAAGCGAATTAAGCTATCACTTGAGTACTGGAAGCTCACAATAAATAAGTTACTGTAATCTAATTCATTCAAGTTAATTTGAGTACTCCATACTAAAAATAAACAAGTTACTCTAATCATATTATTTAAGATAATTTGAGTACTGCAAACTCAAAATAAGCAAGTTACTATAATCCAATTATTTAGAATAATTTGAGTACTGCAAACTCAAAATAAGCAAGTTACTATAATCCAATTATTTAGGATAATTTGAGTACTGCAAACTCAAAATAAGCAAGTTACTATAATCCAGTTATTTAGAATAATTTGAGTACTGCAAACTCTAAATAAACAAGTTACTATAATCCACTTATTTAGGTTAATTTAAGTACTGCACAGTCATTATAAGTAAGTAAATCCAATGTAATTCATCTAAGTCAACATAAATAACTTTTTGTGAGGCAGCAAGTTTGCATATTTTTTTAAAGTAAAGTCAACTTATTATATTTTACAGTGTAGGAACCCTAAATTTCTTTTTAAACTTATTTTTTGGATTTGGGGACTAAAACTATGATAGATAAATGGAAATTTCTCTCTCTTTCTTTAATCGGATGCATTAATATTATTAAGATGCTAGTACTCCCCAAATTTATTTCTCTCTTTCAACATGTCCCGATTTTTCTTACATCTTCGTTCTTTAAAATATGCCCTTCATTTGGGCTAACGAAGGTGCCCAGGGCTTTCTTGTCTTCCAACATTATTACTGGGCCTGCAATGCCAGATCATGGGTTTTCTCATCATTCTGCTGCTAGACAGGAGAGCAGTACCTGTCTCAGATGGCCTGAGATTGAGTCTTGTAATGCAGTCTTACTCACTGGAGCCTCTTTAATGGCCTTTTTATTTTCAAAGCCAAATCCACTTATCAAATGGCTAAAGGATGACTTTATTTTGCGTAACTCATTTAAGATCCTAAAACAAATCAAAGGTGTGCTGAGCCTCCCAGATTTGTCCATCTATGCTCCTATATGTCAGAACCCCTTTTAAGCCAGGCCAGATGGATGTTGTTTTTTCACACTGGTCAGATAAGGGACTGTCCACTATTAAGGATCTCTATATTAACAACCATCTTGCTTCTTTTGCCTAACTTCAGGTGAAATTTAATCTGCCTCCTGGTCACTTCTTTCGCTATTTGCAAATTAGAAATTTTGTCAGACAGTCACTCCCTCACTTTGATACGATCCCCAAATAACACATTTTTTATGAGCTTACAACTAAAACCCCTACCTCCAAACATTTAATTTCACAATTTGTAGGTCTTTTCTCATCGGCAACCTCCTCTCTCCACATTAAAGAGGCATGGATTAAGGACACTGTTGTAGACATTTCAAACAAGTTATGAGCAAAAGGGCTGGGCAGGATTAAAGCATGTTCTATCAATGTTAGACTTCAACTCATTCAGTTTAAAGTCATTCATTCTGTCTCTTCTACTTGTGATAAGTGTAAGTCAGGTGATGGTACTCTAGGCCATCTTTTCTGGTCTTGTCCAAAACACATCTTTCTGGTATGACTATATAGTAGACAAGATGAGGTTTTGCTCTTGAGGAGAGGAATATTATATTAGGAAGTGTTGAGTATAGAGAAAAAGATGCTTTTTTTTTATTAATCTAATATTACTACTGTGTAAATTCCATATTCATGAATGTAAACTTACAAACCTGTCTTGTTTTTATTTCTGCCAGCAAAAAATAAAAACTGCTCTCTTTACCCATTTTTCTTTTTTGGTTTAAACCACAAAAAAAAAAGAAAAAAAAAAGCACTCACTTAAAGGCATACTCCCTCTTGTGGCATGGTTTGGCAACAACTCATGGTTTCACGTGTGTAATGTCTGAGTATACCTATGCATTACTGGTAGAAAATTTATGATTGATTTTTCAGGGAGTAAAGCAATACGTTTTTGAGTTAACGGGATATTACAACCTTAAAACATTAATTCTGTATTTGCTTTTGACTAAAATCCAATGAATACTATGTCCTACTGGCTTTATTTTTTAATATACGGTTACTTTCACGTTTTGCATAAATGATTTGCAGCAGCATTTCTCATCTTTCTTATAAAACCCAAACTTATTCTACACTTGAGTCTTATGAAAGTTTGGTGATGCAACGCGGTACAATGTCAATTCTGTCACTGTTTTCAGCACCATCTGTTATGAGCAAATGAAGAGGAGACACAGGAGAGGGAGGAGGGAGGGCTTGTTTTTGTGAGTGAAAAAGCACAGAGCCACAAGTCTGACCCACAGAGACGTCATGTCACTGTGACAACAGGTAACACAGAGCATCAGTTCCTCCTTAATTTTAATTTAGCAATTATTTATTTAAGTATCTGTCAAACCCATTTTGAGGTCCTGACCCAAGGTTGGGAACCACTGCTGTAAGGAGTACATACCAAATTCTGAAACTGAAAAGAAAAGATCTGAAACTGAAACAGAAAGATCCAAAAGTGAAAAAAAGATTTGAAACTATAAAAAATAATATTCGAATCTGAAAAGATAAAATTTGTAACTGAAAGAAATAGGATCTCAAATATCTAAAAATATGAAAGTGAAAAATGAAAATAATTTATTCAAAATAATTACCAGAGTGAATCATAATTATATTAAACCTGAAAAAAACTTTTTGAACACTTATTTTGAATACACTGATGTATTTTTCAAAATTCAAGATCAAAACGGTTTCAAATTTTATTTTTCAAGTTCAAAACATTTGGCCCCAATATAGCTCCATAGGTTTAAAGCTAAAACCCAAAAAGGGCACACTTTGAAGCATATATTCCCTCCTGTAGTATTGAGGAGCAACATTCTTCTCTTCATAAGCTCGATTCTCCTGGCTCTTATTTTGATAGAACTAATTTAACTTACAGGTCAGATGTTTGCCTTTCAACGGTTTTCAAGTCAACAAGTAAGAAATAAGATAACACCAGTATAATTTACAATAATTATTTGGATTTGTTTTTGTTTTTATTTCTGCCAGTAAAAATAGAAAATTAGCTCCCTTTACCAATTTTTCTTTGTTGGCTTAAAAGCACTAACTTGAGGGTATACTACCTCTTGTGGCAGAAATAGGCAACAATTTGGGGTTTCATCTGTACATTGTGTGAGTATACCTATGAATTACTGGTTAAAAATTACATATTTATTTTTCAAGGAGGAATCTGGTGTCCAATGACAGCTACAGTCTGAGAGGCTACACTTGACATTTAGGCTAAAAACATGGTGTAAATGGCGTCTTTTTGGGTCAAATTTTAATGTCGCGACTTACGGACACTTGGATTACACCACATGAGCAGTATGAGACATTTTGTGGGGGGTTTTGTGTGTATTCTTTTAACATTTTAAAATTGGTCACTGTTCACTTCAATTGTACTGGATTTGGCTGCAACATTGTTTTCCACAGAAACCCCGGGAGTGTTTTGTGAACTGGAGATCTTCACTCAGTGAATTTTCATTTTTGGGGGAACTACTGCTTTAGGACATTACAACCTTCAAATATTAATTTTGTATTTGCCTTTAACCAATATCCAATGAATATTTATTATATTGATATATATTTTTTATTTTCATAAAGTTACTTTAACTTCTGTGTCAAGTCTTCCTGTCAGTCATATCAAAATGGAAAACAATACATGTATGTTTTAGCAAACAGGACATTGCAACCTTCAAACATTAATTCTGTGTTTGCCTTCAACTACAATGAAATTACATTAAATAAACAATATATCAATATATACAATATATATGGCTTGTGTCAGTTAGGCAATGAAGGAAAGCATCACAAAAGGCACAAATATTATAAGTTAAAGGCAATATATTAGTTAAAAGCAAATACAGAAATAGTATTTGAAGGTTGTGTTGTCCCATTTACTCAGGGACTTATTGTTTTATGTTCAGATGTAACAGAGATAGCTAAACAGTCACTGGGCACTAGTTTCCTCTCTGAAAAATAAATGTGTAATTTTTAGCCAGCAATTCATAGGTATACTCACACATTGTACAGATGAAACCCTGAGTTATTGCCTGTTTTTGCCACAAGAGGGAGTATACCCTCAAGTTAGTGCTTTGAACCAGAAAACAAAAATGGGTAAAGAGAGCGAATTTTCTTTTTTTTTTTTTTGCCAGCAGACATAAAAGCAAGAGTAAAAATCTAAATAATGATACTAAAAAAAGGGATCAGTTTTGGTGTAATTTTATTTCTTGTTGACTTGAAAACAGCAGAAAGGCAGACAGTTGACCCGGAAGTTAAATAAGCTCTATCAAAATAAGAGCCAGGAGAATTGAACTCAGGCATAGCATATATGAAGACATGAGTGTTGCCCCTTCATACCATAGTAGGGAATATATCCTATAAATAATAAACCAAAATGTGAAATTGCTCATCTTTAAATCCAAAATAATTTTATAGATTACATCCTAACCAACCATCCTAAGCAATCTATGAACTTTGATAAATATAAAGGCAAAGGGCTGAGTTTCTTCAGTTTTCAGGACACATTATATGAGACAAAGTATTATTTTTTGAACAATGAAGGTAAACACAGAGTTAATGTTTGGAGATTACAAACACATGTATTAAAGATATTTACATCATATCGAAACAAAATACTCGCTTATGCTGGTTTATACTGGTTTATGCGTGTTGGACTAGTAGTAAGAATTTTCATATAAATCATTTCAGATTCATTCAGATTCAGATTCAGATTTAATTAGAATGTAATCTTTCAAGTATTTTAGATGTAAAAATGACCTTTTTTCAATTTTGGTTTAAAATATAGAAAGAGCACACTTAAGGGTATATTTCATAAACGTGTCATAAACGGACAACAACTCTTTGTCTTCATATGTACTTAATTTATGTGCTATGAGTTATATTTTCCTGGCTCAGACAAATAGACAGTATATAGAATGTTGCATATATATAAGTTCTTGCTGCTCACACAAATTAAACAGGATTTTGAGCAGTGCTCCCTACTAAATCTTTCTGTAGCTGCCAGAATCAATGCAATTAAAATGAATGTTTTCCCGTACTTTTTATAGTTATTCCAATGTATTCCGATATTTCTTCCTCTTTCATTTTTCCATAAAGTTTCATAAAGTTCCATAATTTTCTGTTTTGTTTGGAATAAGAAGTCTCCAAGGTTACGTCGACAAGTTTTACAGAGGCCCAAAGCTCAGGGCGGAATGGTGTTACCAAACTTCCTGTACTATTATTAGGCAACAAACATAAGAAATTTGAACTATTGGGTCAAATATGGGGATATTGAGGGCCCTCCGTCATGGTTGATTTTGGAGTCAAATTCTTTTCACCCGGTATCATTGAAACCCTTCCTGTACTCACCCTTGTATTCTTCTATTTCTTGTTATACTGACTGTTATACTATGATAGTGTCCTCCAGTATTAAAATATGGATTCAATTTAGACATCATCTTGGCCTGCAAACACTTTATACTGGGGCTCCACTAGAAATATATATATATACATATACATATACATATATATATATATATATATATATATTGTGGTGGATTTATTGGACCATGATGCTGTATTCGCTGTGTAAAGATTTATTTCATCACAACTTACAATTTACAATTTAATTTAGCAGACATTTTTATCTAAAGTCACGTACATCTGAGAGCTGATACAACACACAAGCAAGGATCTAGTCATGAGAGAACAACACGAATAAGTCCCATGAAGCAAAGTTCAAGTCTGACTGAGAGACTCTGACAATCGTTCCACCAGAATGGAAGAGTCTAGCAAGTGACCTTGAACTCTGTTGTGGTGGTCGAATCTGGTGTCTTTCATTTTAGATTATTAGAACATGATGTTGGTCTAAACCGTGGAAGAAAATACAATTGTATTTACCAGAAAATGTAAGTGGTTGTAAGTCACCATTTACGTTTCACTTTCAAAGAAACTGCCCATAAAAACTGTACAGATTTGATATTTGATTAGAACTTTGAAGCATTGAAGAATTTTTTTTAGCAAATGCTGCTCTAGATGTGCTTTTATTTTACAGAAATGTCTACTTAAGGATTAACAGAAGTGTCCATGAACGGCCCAGGGGATATACTGTAAATCTACAGAATTTTCCATTTAAGGGTTGAAAGAAATGTCCACAAACCTAACAAAATATGTACTGATAATTTTTTGCCAGGACATCATTCATTACTCTACAGATTGTTTTCTTACAGTGTAGCTGAGTTAACTAGAATAAATTAAAAATAAGTTAAAAAATAAATCTGTAATTTTTACCCAGTAAATACATAAATAACCTGAGGCACAGCACATCTTAAGACAGAAGTTGTTGTCCCTTTATGCCACAAGAGGGAGTATATGTTTAATGAGCTCAAGGAATTACATACATCACACACCTTATGATGTGGTGCTATAAAAGAAAGGCTGGGCAGAAATGTATAAAAACACTGCAAACTCTGGCTTTTTTGCAGAATACCAACCATGAAAAGGAAAAAAAATAAGAATTCTTTATTCAAGGGTCAGACAGATACAGCTACCATTTCCTGCCACCTACAAAGTTTTAGAGGAATGGATTTTTTTTTAAATTTGTATAGATATTCTGGGGCAGTGGTTCTCAAACAGGGGTCTGTGGCACAAGTGGAGTGGTGAAAAGTTTTTAGACTCATGAATTTAAAAAAAATATGTAAATAAATATCTAGCCTATAGTTTTATTCATAATTCAACAAATGATATATGTTTAATCTTAGCAGTGCCTTTAGCTATAATGAAATGAAACAGAATAAGCAATGCCTGAACATATCAGAAAATAGAGATAACACAATTAAAGTGACAATAAAGTCATTTCTGCTTTTGGTTTAACTTCTATTTCAATTGCTGATTTGAGGACATGGACCAAAAAAGCAAGTGGATTTTTCATTGTTATTATTTTTTGTTTGTTTGGTTGGTTGTTTGTTTGACATATCGATATATAATGATATATTGTATATTTGTTTATCCTAATTATCAAAGTTAAATACAGTTTGGGAGGGATGATACATAGACCCCTCTTCAAGATCAAGATCTGGTCGCTCACCTGGTAGAACACATGCCTTATTTGCAAAGGCGGACTCCTTGCTGCAGAGGGTTTCATTCCAGCCCTTGGACATGTGCTGCATGTCATCTGTTCTCTCTCTGCCACCTGTCCTATGACATTCTTCAGTCTGCCCTGCATGTCATCTGTTCTCTCTCTGCCACCTTTCCTATCACATTCTTCAGTCTGCCCTGTTATTAAAGCCAAAAAAAAATCAAGCTGTAATGTTATTCAATACATAAGACATGATTTTTAATGTCTGTAATGTGGAAACTAGCTTCTAACCCCTGAGTGGAAAATGAAGTGCTTTATACCAGCTTATCTCACTGTTAGGAGATATATTTTAAATTTTGCATGTCTAGAATAGATTTGAAAAGAATCTCAAGTCAATCTATGTTTGGATTCCTCATTAGCTCAACTGTAATTACGCATGTTACATATGCAAACACTGCATCCTTACTGCAGCGGCCCTGGTTTGATTCCAGTCAGAGTAGGGAGGAGGCTTAAGTGTTTCTTAAGCAGAGGAGAACATGACAAAGAACTGATGAGTGACAGTGAGTTAGTAAAACGCTATGGATTGGACTGTGCGGGGATAACATTTGTTTCTTGTCGATCTCATGAGAGACGTGCTCATGTAACAATAATAATGATCAACTTTTTTTTTATGTACCACTTTTTTAATGTTACCAAGTACTTTACAAGATAAAATAAAACTAGACAAGGCTGATAAATCTTCCTTAACAACAATAACAATAACACTATGATGCCAGAAATT
Organism: Lutjanus erythropterus; assembly: GCF_056507025.1. Lineage (NCBI taxonomy): Eukaryota > Metazoa > Chordata > Actinopteri > Lutjaniformes > Lutjanidae > Lutjanus > Lutjanus erythropterus. The sequence goes on from NW_028146646.1 coordinate 92,729, forward strand.
AAAGTGATCATAACAGGGAGACTTTGGTCTGTTACAACTTTCCATCAGCAGAGTGATCACACAATTACAGTGCTTTCACAGTCTTACATGGTGATACAGTTGATTTCATTTCCACTGGATGCCCACATCTGCCAGGCTCACAAAATGGCATTCATGGACACAGGAAGTACAATTAGGCTTACAAAGTATTCAGTTCTTAAAGGATAACTTCAGTATTTTTCAGCCTGGGTCTAATTTCCCCATGTGTATGTGTGTGTATGATTGATGGGGACAACTCATTTTGAAATTGGTCCATGACTGAGAGCCGGTCAGAGTGGAGTTGGTTGTCCCTGAGTGCAGTTGAGAGTTTCACTATATCGATTAAAAAAAAAAAAAGATGCTGAAGTTGTGGCTAATTGTGCTACAAATTGATGCTAACATTCCTGTCCAGACACTGCATCTTGCAGACCATCGGGTCTGCAGTGTCCCAAGATCACTACTGCCAGCCCAAGAAGAGAATACATCCGATTTTAACTCATATGCTACAAGTGTTTAAAGCGGCAGAAAAATTCCTCAAAGTTAAAAGTGTTTGGTGTAAATCATCCCCGCTATGGAATAATGGTGACCTTTTATCTAGGGGGAAACCGTTTACTAACAAAGCCTGGGAAGATAAAGGTATTACAACAAGATATTAATGGGGCAAGCACAATCCTTAAGTTCCATACAATATTGACAAACATTCTCTTTTAGGGTCAGTTTGTTAAGCCTATAAAGTTCAGTGGGAATCAGCCTTACAAGAACATCCTATTTTAAGTTGGATACAGTGTGCTCCAGATGAATAGTGGCTTATATATATGACAAATTAAACTTGCTTGGCTTGGGGGAGAGACATAGCTGAGGTGGAACAAGAACTGAAATGGGTTGTAATTTGGAATAACGTTGCTGATGCCTCCTTAAACCCAAACCATCAGTATATATACATTTGAAATTTTGTCGTAGAGCATACCTTAAAGGGGACCTATTATACTCATTTTCGGGCCTTTGTATTTGATTTCTGGACTCCTATAGAGCAGCTACACACGATCGCCCGCACAGAAAGCTTTGTAGATCTTCAGGACGCTGTGCCTCTCGCTGCATCTCTTCCTTGTATTTTCTACGTCCCGCAAAAACGGTCTGTGTAATTTACTCCACCCCCCCGGCCCTGCTCCATGTACGCCTCCCGCCGAGCCCACTCCACTGTGATTGGTCGCACTCCCGAGGACTTCCGAAGGGCTGGCGAGCGCTGCCGAGCCCGGCTACCAGCTAATCCAGCTTCGTACTGGCCCATGTTGACAAAACAGTCCCCTGTGACGTACCGTAGACAGACAAACACGGAGGTATTTTTCTTTTGCTGGCCAGGAAAAAGCAACTCTATCCACTTCTGCCTGGTGCTTGCCTCTTTAGGAAAGCTAAGGTAACTTTCCCTCACACCCGCACAAACATTTTCTGGGAGCCATTGCTCAACGTGCTAACACTGTGAAATCGTTGTAGACAGCAGAGCAGCGCACAGCGATGTAACTTCCGAAGCAGAGCGGGGGAGCGGGCAGGCCTAGAGCATATGCCTGGGTATGACCATATAAGTAAGTCTGGCACGCATTAACATCAATGTTACTACACCGTTAAAAAAGACAGTAAAACACAGCATGCAGAGCCATCCAAAACAGCTTGCAGGGCTCACTTCCAAATGCATGAACCTCATTATTTGACGCTTTGGAATCGTTTAACACGAGTATCCGACATTGTGACAACATTTATAGGTCAAAAAAGAGGAAAAGCCTAATAGTTCCCCTTTAAACCGAGAATTAGGCATCAAATAGGACTAGCCCCTGACCCATACTGTTCTTTCTGTTCCCAAAGAACTGTTGGCTCCTTTATTCATGTTGTATGAAAATGTCCAGGGATTCTAGATTTCTGGGCAAAAGTTGTTAATACCCTGGCAGGACTAATTGGGGTTGTATTACCAATGCTGTACATCCTGCTGTACATCTTCTAAATGACGATTCCTGTCTCTTATTTCTCTTTTTCTAATTCTAACAACATCTTGAGATTTAATTTAGTCTTTCTCCTGCCGTCATCATTACTGAGTTTTGTTGGAATGAAAGAGGGAGTGCTTGCTAGGGCTTGTTACAGAGTGCCTGGATGACGCATTTCTGCTTTTGCATCAATCCCAGTTAAGAGTGGGTACTGTACTTGGTTTCCTTCTGTGAGGAACACAGCATGGGGCCAGTCGCATTTTAGAAAAGAAGAAACAACAACAGCTGACTTCAAAGTAATGACAACCTTTCTAGAAATGTGGTACAATCATACAAGAGTACAATATTTGTTTCCAGAAAAACAAATACTCAAGTAAAGTACAGTACTCAAGTAAATGTACTTTCTTACTGTCCACCCCTGCATATTTGGAGTGGATGATTTTGTACTGTAAATACTTACAGTGTGCAAGATTTATGCAGGCTCTGCTAGTGTCTCTAAAGACTGGAACAGTTTGTAGACTGCTCAGCAGTGCAGTCAAGAGTACAATTATTGAAAAGTCATTCATCGGTAGATGTGTTCTGAACATGTGCCTCCTTGAACCTGCTGTAAGTGCCAGTGGGGGACAGGTACTTGCTTCTGATAGCAGTGATGATCCAGCTTGGCAGCACTCTTCTGTTACCACAAACAAGACGTTCTCCTCTGACAGCCCACTCCAGCACCACATGATAGGCTGCAAGTCTGTCCTGGCTGGATGAAAGGAAAGGGTTAAGATGATTTAGAAATGTCTGAGGGCAAACTAATGCATGCAACAGAAAAGGTGCATCTGTCAAACAATTCTAGGTACAGATATTACATGCATGAAGACATATTATTTATACTTACTCAATGGATAGTTGACCATTAGGTCCCTGTGGTTTTGGTTGCCTCCTCCAATTTAGTTTGGGCACATGAAAGAAGGTATCCAGCACTGCCCTGCTGGTTAGGGGGCGGAAATCCTGTAAGGTGGTGTGGTGGAAAATCTGAAAATTAAGACAGACCCCATGACCAAGATTGTCTTTGTGGTGTTTTTATAGAGCTTTGCAAAGGATCAGTACACAGTCACACTCAAAGTGTAAAAGGAACTGATAATCAAGTCAAGAATGTAAATCTGTCTTACAGGGTTAGGAGATGAAGGAGGTTGGGTCAGGATGGACCTGAACTGCTTATCGGGAGAGTCGGGATGTGATTGTGTTATCAGAAGTTGTTCTTCCAAAGGGAAAACAGCTGTGTGTTCAAGGACCAGTAACCAGTTAGTGCCTGACAGAACATCAGAAATAACTAAGAGGAACAACAGTGACCAGTTTGGTGAATAATTTTCCCACCACAGTGGTTACACAGCGTTGGGTAATTTCTCTATCATCCCTGGACACATCAAGACCATAAATACTGGGCAACAGGTCCCACTCGTTACAACACAGACATTCTTCCTCTGTGGGCATAGAGTCACAGCATTCAAGGAGCACAACCAGTCTTCACAGATTCACAGACATGCAGCAGCTGCTTCATCCTCGTCTGCCCGTTGCCCCTCTCTCTCTATCCTCATCCGCTCTTTGTTTGTAGGAACTCAAACTCCTCATCCGTATACTCGGGCTCAAATAAGTACTGGCAGCCACTGAAATCAAAGGTCTCATCTACATTCTCCAAATCAGGTAAATATTTAGCCATGACACTTCAATCGGCCTAGTAAACTCTCACCTGTACTATGGGACAACCAACTGACTTTTACAAGTCATGGCTCCTCTGTTTTTTTCCAGTAACAAGCAAAGATCCCGTGAGATTTTGTCACACACAGCCCGGAGCAAGTGAAGGGTAAGACAGACGCTTCGCATGCTGTTGACAGAGATAAAAATGGCGATCTGAGCGGGTCTGTGGTGAAAAAAGCACTTTCAATGCAACAGGACACATTTGTCCAATGTATACTGTTGTACTTATTTTGCAGCTGCCAGCTGAGTCTGCCTCCCTCAACAATGGAAACAATTTCAAAACGAGCTGTCTCCATTAAGGCCAAGGTTTAAAATTTCCAAAGTTGTCCTTTAATACTCACTCGTAATTACACCATATCTAGATGGAGACAACATTCTATGAAATTTACTGACCATTCTATGGCCATTATCACTAAAGGCTAAAACACACCGTGCCACACTGCATCACCCTCGTCCAAGACACTGTGCTTGGAATATATCTCGACCTCAGCATCTCTGACCCCCCATCTTTGCCCTCAAGCTAGCGTGTGTTGTCAGACTGAGCTCCTGTCTGTGCAGGAGAGCAGAGACAGTGGTCTGAAGAAGTGTGTGTGTGTTAAAGTGATAGTTCACCCAAAAATGAAATTTCACTCATGCCATTTACACCATGTTTTTAGCCTAAATGTCATCTGTAACCTCTCAGACCGGATCTGTGTGCACACGCCTGAAGCAGGTACACAAGCTCTCGCCCAAGTGGTGTAGCTGCAGCAAAGAAATGATGTTCCTCTTCTATATCAGTCCTCGAACATTTTCTTCTTGGTTGAAAGTTTGCAAAGTCAACTGTACGCATAACAAGTCACTATTTCTGAGAAGATCTCGCTCTGTCTGAGTTGCTTCCAGGTAGCATGTAAACACAGGTGTGAAAGTATCGCAAGACCTTGTATATCTCGTGTTGCGCCGCTTGGGCAAGAGCTTGTGTACCCACTTCAGGCGTGTGCAAGCAACTCCGGTCTGAGAGGTTACAGTTGACATTTAGTCTAAAAATATGGCGTCTTTTTGGGTCAAATTTTAACGTCTCAGCTTACGGACACTTGGGTTACACCACACAAAGAGTATGGAGACATTTTGTGGGTTTTTTTGTGTTCTTTTTTACATCTTAAAACTGGTCACCATTCACTACAATTGGCCGCAACGCTGTTTTCCACTGAAGCTCCAGTGTTTTGTGAACTGGAGATCTTCACCCATCCTCACATCAGCACAGGGATGAGTAGATAGAGAGAAATTTAATTTGTGGGTAAACTATCACCTTAGGCTCTCAGTACTTTCTAACCTCTAAATGAATGACTGTGGATTAACGTTTAGTTTCTCTCCTGTGATGCTGTTTATACGTTTAGGTCACTGCTTTATTTTACCATTTCTTCATGTTCGCTTAAGAAGTAATGGCAATTCTTCAATTTGTGTTTAACATTGTAGAGAAAGGCTATGTAGCAGTAGGTTTGGGCCAAAAATACACGCATATGTGTAAAGCCATTGATGGAATTGTACTTTTGGAACTGGTTGTTAAGTGGGTTAACAGGGTGTCAAGGCCCATCCCTTATCTTACCTGGTAAGCAACTGGTAGTACCTGGTAGTGCACATGCCCCATATGCAACACTTAAGTCCTTACTGCATAGCCCCTGGTGCATAGCCCCCTCTTCTGTGCTTTGTTCTTGCTACATGCCACAGCTTGTCCTGTTATTGAAAAAAAAAGAAAATTATCATATTACATATGTGAGAGTGCTGTTTGTGGACTACAGTTCAGGGTGTAACACCATAGGGCCCTTCAGACTCATCAGCAAGTTAAAGAATCTGGGCCTGAACAGGTGATGGGTACCTCCCTCACCCGCTATGTGGTGTGTGTGCGTGTGTGTGTGTACATGTGTGCATCTTTGTAGGGGTAAAACTATATGAGTTAGTGGTGCTCATTGCATGTTTGCATTCACTCTGCTTCATGTGGATGTGAACCACAGAGATACAATGTGAGCTTAATGCTGAAGTTCAAAGCCACTCGATAACATCAATCACACGTGCACTCCGTGTAGCATACATGTGTATCAAGGACCCAGATGCAGAGAAAACAAAAACCAAGTCGGGAAAAGTTTGAGTCTGTGACTTCAGACGCATTAAATTTGCACATGGGAATCAATAGTGGAATTGGAAATCTCAATTCTTAAGGATTCTGGAGTAATCGTAATTTTGGAACTGGTTCTAAAGTAAAACCGGGTCTTAATGCGCATCTCTAATAGCTACTGCTAAATTTTGTAGGCTACTTTTACAGTATGGCTTACAATTTATTCAAAAGATATTATCTTAACCCTTGTGCATTCCTTAATAAGTACAGCACATATTAGGGATGCACCGATCGACCGGAACAAGCCGGTTTTCAGCATGACCTGCCCTGACTGGTGACCGGCTGGTCAGCGTCACATATCCCATTCTGTGCCCGTCATTGTCACACACGAGTTCTGCACGATGGTCACGTCATCAGAAGAGACAGAGAGACAGAGAGACAGAGAGAGAGAGAGAGAGAGAGAGAGAGAGAGAGAGAGAGAGACTTTGTGTGTGTGGTAAACTCATGGACTCTCAGACTTTGTGTTTTTCTGTTTTTCCTGCACCTGTGTCCTTCATGCAGCTGTCTGTTTACATCAGGGGTGCCCACACTTTTTCGGCTTGCGAGTTACTTTTAAAATGACCAAGTCAAAATGATCTACCTACATTAAAAATGAGGAGGCAGACTCACAGCCCAGTCCACCCACCCCGAAAATGATCAAGACAGCAGCAGCACCCCCAGATTGTGACCCCCGGGACCAGGACATCAGCTGTGCACCTGCAACTCAAGCTAACATCCCAGGTCAAAATGCTAGTATTTCAGAGGCACCGCATCAAACAACTAGCTTCACATTTCCGGGAAGGTCATTTGGTAAAGAAACGTTTTGTCGGTCATTCAGTGCGAGCTGGTTTAGCAAATGGAGATGGCTCCATTATATTGAGGACGGTGATCGCGTTGTTTGTTTCATGTTCATGGAGATGTTTTGGACAGTCTGGACATTGGCAACCTAATGAGGAGCTTCATCAGCGCCAACCCGGAGAGAAAAACAACATTTGGAGTTGTGTGACGCCGGTCAGACACTTTTCTTTTCTAATGCTGCCGCCGCGCAGCACACAGCGCCTTTACACACAGAGTTCAGCACCACAGTGACATGGACAGCAGCCGTGACAAATTGTTTATGGTTGACAAGGTGATCGGCACCATGGAGTTATACAGACAGATTTTTGCAGTCTTAATTACTGTGCGGGTATTTTTTAATCATTATTATGAATGCAGGAAGTTGCGAGTGCGGCGCAGAGCTTTTTTTTTCTCAGCCCCCCCCCTGCTGAGAATATGTTCCCGCGGCTATGTCTCACACTGGCTGCCCTGTACGTCAGTCAAGTGGCAGATGCCATACTGGGGATGGATGATAGGCTAACATCTAATTTTCTTGTTGAATGGCATGCGATCTACCCACACTACCTTTGCGATCGACGTATTGGGCACCCCTGGTTTACATGAATGAGATGAATGAGTGAATGTGTGACTGTGGATTATTGAGGGACTTTGAACTTTACTACAAGTAAATAGCTATACTGTTCTCCGGTTGTCCAGCGGTACGTGAGTCCGTGCGTCCATCCTTCCGTCACAGATTTTTGTTTGCGTGATAACTTTTGAACAGGTGGACGGATTTGCACCAAATCTTGTGTGCTAAGACTTTATAATAGGTACATGAACTGATTAAATTTTGGAGGCCAACGCTTTCAAGATGACCGACTTTCAAGATGGCTGACTTTTTGTTTGTGCGATAACTTTTGAACGGGTGGACAGATTTGCACCAAATCTTGTGTGCTAACACTCTATAACAGGTACATGAACTGATTAAATTTTGGAGACCAACGCTTTCGAGATGGCCGCAAAATGGCCACATGACAGACCTGTCTCTGAAAACACACTTATGCCAATGACTTGGTCAATTTTAAAGCTTTTTTATATTTGACCTTGATATATTTTTGAATAACTATGTTGGATACTATTAGGTAATAAAGTTAATAGCTCTTTCCTTGCAATCTTTTCTCATTAACTGTATAGTGTATCAATAGAGCCATAATTCTCAAACTCCTGAGACACTTGCAAATAGGATTTATAATGAATCAATGGTTTCAATCAGGTGTAGGGAACACAAAAAGTCAGTATGAAACTGTTGCAGGCGGAGACATCAGAATCGACGCTTCAGCGTTGACTTCTACCCGTTTTCATTACACCATTTCTTAATAGGGGCTAGGGCTGAACAAATTTTAAGAAATATCTAGTTGCAATTATTTTGACTGATTTTGCTATTGCAATAGGATTTGCAATATTGGAGGAAAGGATATTTTTTACATCATTATTCTCAGTTGAAAAACACATTAAAATGATTATGGTGTGTTATTTTCAGGGATCTGCACTAAACTAGAGAATGATGTGTCGGCCAGTACACCTCTGCAGCGCCACAATATTTAATTTAAAATGGTATTTTGACCTTCACTTTGCCTTTCAAAAATGTTGCGCATCCTGTGATTTGAAAATTGCAGCAGAACATATTTCAATTGTGACAAAATTTTGATTAATTGTTCAGCCCCAATAGAGACTAAATTCTATCTGTCCTATTTTTTGGATCAACCAATCACACCTTTTAAAAGAATAAGTCATACCCAGCAACAGCGTCATACCCAGCAACCACACCTCCTCACCAAGATAAAAGTTTCTGTCCCTTTTTTTTCATTTTTTAGAATGTTTGAGAATAATATTCAGAGGAGAGATACATGGCTTTCAGTGAGATGTTGTGGTGAGGCCCTGCAATTACAGGTGCACCTCAAGTGTATTTAACGCATACATGAAGAGAGCAATAAACATAATATCTGTTGCAACAAGAAGTGCACCACCAACTTCTGAAAGTAAAGACATAAACATGCTGTTTGTTGGTCTGAGTAAGCATGTGTGACCACTTGAAATTGTATATATATCAGAATATAGAAATCAATATACATTGAGGCCAAAAGACAATAAAGACAATAAATATTGCGCTCCAAAAGGAGTGGGAGCGGTCTTCAAAAATGTCAAAACTACATGCCAAAACAATTTGTGTTATTTTTAGGGATAACAGATACGGATACAGTTTACTGTAAACAGTGAATCTGTAATTATGTGTCCCTAGAGTCTATTACTTATGGCCACTGACTGACAGATAATGTGACTTGGCTGATGCACAGAACATTTACAAAAACTGTAAAGACGACATTATTATTCCAAGCATGTGGTCAACACTCTAAGTAGTGAAGCTCTACTATGTCTTGTTTTTATCTTAATATAAAAGTGCAGTGTAGCAGTAAATGCATTCCCTCAAGGGGCTGCACCTAATGATTATTATTTAAATGATTAATCTTTTAATTAATTTACTGATTAATCTGACATTTTTTTTATTATTCAATTATATAACGATTAACTTACCAAAAATTACAGATAAAAACTTGTCTTATAAAATTTCAATATTTTATTCAATCATAATCCTGCAAAACAGACAAATAAAGCATATTGGAATAATGATAATAGTGTCATATTTTTAAAATATGTCTAATTTCCACCCTATTTTTTTCTTTTCTTTTTATGAGACTTTATAACTAAAACATATACATGTATAAACCAGTGTTTTTCAACCTTTTTTGAGCCACGGCACTTTTTTACATTTAAAAAATCCCGCAGCACACCACCAACCAAAAATGTTACAAACGACACATTGTAGCCTAATACAGTATATATAATGACAATTTAGTCTCTTAATTTGTTTATACTCACTCAGTGTTAAACCTGGGCCTGTTTAGATGAACACAAAGCTGATATCCTGGCAGGAACTGAAGAAAGGCACACACAAAGCTCTTCCTCAACAGCTCTCAGTCTCTCTCCGTTTTTAGTTTTAATAGCAGTCATGCTTGAAAAGCTCAGTTCACATAAATATGTTGTGGAAAATGGGAGCAATGTTGAAATAGCTCTGTTTGCCAGAATGGGGAACTCCTTGGCAGCAGTCAACCAAAAACTGTCCAAAGGTAGATCAGCAAAGCTTAGTTTTAAACCACGGTCTTGTCTCAATTCAGTTAGTTCCTCCTGCTCCTGCAAAGTCATGTCATTTCCAAAAACTGCTGCTGAGCTATATGGGTCCCTAACCCAGTCAAAGCTTTCAATGAGGGTTGAGGGGAAATAAAATGACAACCTCTCCTCAAGAGTTTTCAAATGTTTACCTATAATCTCACACAACGCAGCAGTGTTGACATGTCCTTGCTATTTCTGGGTGAGTGGGAACATTTCAAGGTTGGCACTTTCCAGATGTTGTTGCCAGAGGTGCACCTTTGAACGGAATCCATTTATTTTATCTGTGCTTGTGAGCAGGTTTTCATTTCGGCCTTGCAGTCGTGTGTTCAGTTCATTCAGATGCTGAAATATATCTGCCATGTATGCCAGCCTTGTACACCACTCATTACTTGCAAGCAGCCTTGCGTCATTGGACCTCTCATCAGTCAAAAACACTTTTAGTTCCTTGCGCAGCTCATATACACGGGCCAGCACTTTGCCGCGTGACAACCATCGGACCTCCGCATGGAGCAATAAGGCGTTATGCTCCACTCCCATTTCCTCACATAAAGATGCAAATATGCGGCTTTTCAGAGGTCTTGTCTTTACAAAGTTTACCATGCGCACAACATCATCCAACACAAAGTCTTAGCGACGAACGCCTCGCGGTGCAAAAAACAGTGTGTAATGATTACATCTGGGTGTCTCTCTTTCACTCTGCTAATGAAGCCTTTGGTGCGCTCGACCATGGCTGCTGCTCTATCAGTGCAGACACTCGTGCAGTTTTCCCACTTAAGTCCTCCTTGTTCAAGATATTCTGATGTGACCTGACAAATTTCCTCTCCTGTTGTTTTTTCTGGCAATGCCTTGCAAAATAGGAAGTTTTCTCCGATGGCGTCTCCATCCACAAAACGCACATTGGCCAAGAGTTGAGCATGTCCAGTAATGTCCGTAGACTCATCAAGTTGCAATGAAAATTTCCCACCGATGCGTATCTTTTCCAAGACAACACTTTCGATGTCTGCAGACATGTCATCAATACGTCTGGCAATTGTGTTATCTGATTTTGGCTACTTCTTTAACTGCAGCAGGGCCAAGCATTTCGTTCACAATGGCTTTACAGGCAGGTAGTATTAATGTCTCTGCCACAGTGTGTGGCTTTTTTTGATTTGGCTACGAGTTCAGCTACTAAGAAGCTAGCTTTGAGAGCTCTCTCAGACACCTTTGTGGTTTTTCTCATTAAAGTTAGCCGTTTCTCAGTGTGTTCACGCAGGCGAACAAAATAGTCTGTGCTCTTGTTTTGAAGTGATGGGTGTTTCGTTTGCAGATGGCGTTTAAGCTTGCTTGGGATCATGGCACTGTTGGATAGCTTTTCCCCACACACCAAGCATAATGGGGTGGGCGCAGTCAGATCACCGGTGAAAGTAAATCCAAATGAAAGATAACTTTCGCTGTATTGCCTCCAGCTCACCGTTTTTGCTTTCTTTTGACCACCACTTGTACTAGGCTCTTCATCTGGGTTAGAATTTTGTCTAGGGCCCAGTTCGGAGTCTGCATTTTTCCTTGTCAAATATTTATCCATCGCTGCTGTCACGGCCACCTCTCGCACGCATCACTAATTCTATTAAGGTCATTATTGCGCTCCCTACTGCCACCTATTGACCTGGAAGAGTATTTGATTACTCTGCCATGCAATGTAGTCACTAGCAGGCATTGCGCACCCCCCCGGATAATTTCCCATGGCACACCTGACAATCTCTCACAGCACACTAGTGTGCCGCGGCACAGTGGTTGAAAATCACTGGTATAAAAAACCAAGATCAACCAACATAAACAACACAAACATAATATATTATCCATTCAAAAAAAATCAAATAAGCAAATAAAAAAGGACATTGTCCAACAATGTGATATTGACATCAACAGATGTCATCAGTTAGCAAGTCAGAGTTTCTGGAGGAAAAGGTGTAAGGGTTCCCAAAGGTGACAGAACCTGCCCGATTTGTTTTGTTTTTTTCCTCCAGGATAATTTTTTCTGGCTTTTTTGCCTTTATTTGACAGTGGCAGCCGAAGATATGACAGGAAAGGGGGATCGAGAGACAGGGGATGACACGCAGCAAATGGGCAACAGGTGGGAGTTGAACCAGTGGCCACTGTGGAGGACTGATAACAACAGTACATGGGGCGTGCGCTCTACCAGCTGAGCTACAGGCGTCGCTCCTTGGATGACTTGTTATTGAGATCATAAGTCAGTTTCTCCTGAGGAAGCACAGCTGATATCTGTGGTAAGCACATGTCAACTGTGGGGACCTGTGGGACAGACCATCCCAACAAGTTGCGCTTTTTAGCCAAATATAAAAGAGCCGTTAACACAGATTTGACATCATTATTAAAGAAATTGTCTGAAGTATGGTGCAGCAAGGAGAACAAAGGAGTCAATAAGAACTGTCTGCCAGTAACCTCCTGAATTACAGAGTGAAGCTCTTTCCAAAATACGTGCATACACTGGCATGACCGGGACACATGAAGCAAATGTACCTTTGTGTGTTTTACATTTAAAACAGAGGTTTGAGCTGTTGGTGAACATTTTCTGGAGGCAGGCAGGTGTACAATAAATCCTGTGAAAAAATGTAAAAATTTTGCTGACATATAGGAATTGAAGTGCATTTCTGAAAGATCCCCTTGCATCCTTGGGAGACCTGGCTGAGATCAATATATCTCTTAACTGACAGTTTCAAGCAAATCCCATTCTTCCTTAAAAGAGATTCTGTAAAATCACAAATTTGGAGATACTTAAAAGAATCTCTGTGAGCGATATTAAAATCTGTTCTAATTTGCTCAAACAACTTCAAAGCCAAAGATCATCAGGCCTGCAAAATCAAATAGGCCACTCCTTCAGACCAAAATTCCTGATCTGTACAGGAAGATCAGGGTTAAACGTTAGGGGAGATCCAACATAAACGACAGACAGGTGTTAGAGAAATTGTACATAAGTTATTCTACTCTTTACTATATACTCATCTATTAATGTAGTTAGACTATTGCTCTGCATATTGTGTGTGTATGTGTGCTTACTATGCTTGCAGGAAGAGAGAACAGGTTGTTCTCTCAGCAAACAGCCTTGACACCATCCAGATAAGGAGGAACTGCCTGCGTGAGGCAGTGAGGGTTCCCAGAAGATAGTGTGTGAAAGAAGAAATAGTTACATTGTAAATAATTCGTTGTTGTACAGGAGAATCGGTCTCAACTGGCAGTAAATTACTCCCTTTCCCTTAGCAGTTGAGACCTCATGTAACTAGGGCGTTCCTAATACAATAAAAAGCAAGAGAAGCGGAGACTGCCTCAGAGTGAGTTTGGAGGATTGTAACTGAGCAGTCTCCTGTCACTCTCCTTGCAAGTAAAATATACTCAATTCTCTGTGTCTTCTTTGTGTGCAGATTGCTGTTACAAGTGTTGGGGGGTTAAACCTGACAACAGGTTATCTAGGTGTTTTCTCACATCCTTCCACATCAATACTGTGTTGTAAATGATTGTGTTATGATCAAGGGAAGTTATTTGGTCTAAATTGTTGATAAAAGGCAGGGATTTAAGTCTCCTGGGATAACATGCTAGAGACTGGAGACCAATCCATAAAAGTTTCTTGCGTATTTGTAAACCAATCTAACATCATTTTGAGCTGAGTCGACCAATAGTCGACAGCACAGGTTTTGGTTTTTTTTGGTTTTTAACAGCCAATTAGAACACGTGTTGTTGTTTTTTTAACAACTGCCAATCGTAGCACAGGGATTTTACAAGATCAGAGGGGTATACTATGAAGCAAGCTCAACACAGCCAGGCTTTCTTTGCATGATCTGGATCGACAAAGCCTAAAACTTCAATCAGAGATAACGGGTATTACGATGATGGTTATCAACTTGCTTTGTTAATCCAGGTTCTCATTTTAAAGCTTTGTGCGCGCTCACATAAAAGGGGCGTTTCTTGCATCATTTGACTCTTCTTCCACATGAAATGAAGCGATCGCAAGCCACTTAAGTCAAAATCATCAAGTTGTTATAATTATGAGCTGTGGAAAATATACAAAATACATTACAGCAAAAAGCAACATTGTTGCTGCAAATAAAGCAGGAGAAGAAGTATGCTGTCAGAAAATGACTGATGGACTAAATGCGGTCTTAATGCTGCGGTTTATTCTAACATGAAAACTGCACATTAAACGATAAAACTCCATACAGCAGATTTAAACATGAGGAAGTCTGTCTGACACTGTCCTATGATGACAGAGACATGGAAATCACTTAAGTTTTTGACCAAACCAACGTAAAATGAGTGTAATTGATTTAAGACTGTCTGTGATAAACGATCATGAATTTTCTAATCAGTGATCTGAGCTGCAATATCACGGAGACAAAACAGATAACAGTAAAAAGTATTCAAAGTGTCTGTAGTTGCTTCATCATTATTTTACTGTGTGGATTATATACCATGTCAATTTAAAGTGTTAATATGATCTGGAGCAAACGGGAAAAATGACTCTGCATCACCATTATATGGATTCGTTCAGTGATATTACAAACATACAGCTCAGCAACTTTTCATTTTTAATGTCTTTCCTCAGTTTAAAAGCTATATCACTCATAAACAACCTTGTTAGGACAATAATTAGTTAAAGAACAGCGCGTTTTACAGACAATTTAATCTGAAACTCTGAACATAACCTGCTCCCGACCAGGTTATGAGTTTAGCATAAGTTACCATGGTTATCTAGCCAGGTTAAAAGAGTGCCACCTTCGTGACACTGAAAATCTTGGCTTTAGACTCAACATAGCTTGTTAACCCATTAATCTCGCTTCGTAGTACACCCCTCAGATAAAAGAAGAGGGGGATTTTACAACAGCATAGCAAAACACAGGGAATTTTCTATGAGCACAAGGGTTGTTTTTGTTTTATTTTGCTAACCCTAACCCTTGTTGCAACAGTCAGACCCTTTACAGCTGCCAACCACGAGACAGGTGGGTTTTACATCAGCCAATGATGACAGCCAATCACAGCACACGAACAAATAAAAGAACACAGTTTTTTTTCTTTTTCTTCTTCTTTTTTTTTTTTTTACAATAACCAATCACAACACAGAGGGATTTTTCATCAACCATCCATGGCACAGGGGGTTTATACAACAGCCAATCACATCATAGGTGATTTTTGACAGTCAATCCAAAAACTGGGTTTTCTCTACAAGAGTAAATAAGAGAACAGGAGCCAGTTTCAACACAGAAGGATTTTACAAAAGCCAACTCCAACACGGAGGAGTTTTAAATCAGCATTTGACAGCACAAGAGAGTTTTACAACAGCCACACTCAACACACTGATTTGACTACAGAAAATCAAAGCACTGTTGCCTTTTGTAATACCCAATTACATCACATGGGGCTTTACAGCCATCAGTCATGAGACAGGGAGGTTTTACATAAGCCTATCACAACACAAGGGGAGTTTTATGACAGCTAGTCACAGAACAGGTGGATTTTACAATAGCAAATAAAAGAAAAGTTGTTTTTCCAATAGCCAATCATAACACAGGGGGATTCATCCACCAGTCACAACTGATGGGGGTTTATATCAGCCAATTACAAAATAGGGGAGCTTTACATGAGCCAATCACAACACAGAGGGATTTTAAAATGGCCGGTCATAACACAGGAGGGTTTTACAACAGCCAGTCAAACCATTGGTGTATTTCACAACAGGCAATCACAGCACATAGGACTTTTCAACAGCAAATCACAGGAAAGGAGGGGTTTAAAGGAATAGTTGACCCAAAAATGAAAATTTAGTTGTCATCTACTCGCCAACTGAAGATCAGGTTTAGTTTTTTAGTCCACAAAACACTACTGGACTTTCACAGGAAAAGAGCATTGCAGAATCCTCCAAACAATGGAACGGTATGCAAGGGGACTTGGATTACACCAGTATGGAGGGATTTTAGGTTTCTTCTCTCCCCAGTTGTTTTTTAGCGTTTGAAAACTGGTCACCATTCATTTACTTTGTTTGGAAGATTCCTGTCAAACTCCAGCAGTGTTTTGCAGACTAACAAAATATGCCCTACCCTCAATTGGCATAAGTTTGAGTAGATAATGACAAAATTTTTTGGATGGACTATCCTTTTACATAGTGCTTTTAGCTGTGGGCTGTATAGTGTATATAGGAGAAAAATAGTGAACATGTTGTGCCTTTAACCAGCTCACTCATTTGAAACTCTAAATAAGTACGAAAGCATATACTGTTCAATACTGTTAAGTTTTGAAAAGTGTAAAAAGTGTTGAAAATTGTTCTTTTCGACTTCCCACTGCGCAGCCGCAAAGATGGCAGCATAAAAGAAATTCACCCCCGACAACTTGGATTAAATAGCCCTGTAAAACTATTAAACTTGCTTCAGTTGACCTTAAACTACGGATAAGGGCGAAATCATGACGAAAGACAGGCAGAACAAAGTCAAAATCAAGAAATATGCACAGAATGACGATTCACACGATAACTTAAGCCGAGAGTCCTCCCCAGCTAGCTGCAGCTCGCCAGCTAAGGCTAATGGAAAAGAAGGCACGGACACCGATATGGTCAGTCTGAATACCATACTCGCTGAGATAAAAAGTTTCAGACAAGAAAACAAGCAACAACTGGGAGAAATCAAAGAGGAGATAAGCAAAACCAAGCTGAGACTCGATGAGGCAGAGGAGCG
This sequence comes from Lutjanus erythropterus, assembly GCF_056507025.1. Taxonomy (NCBI): domain Eukaryota; kingdom Metazoa; phylum Chordata; class Actinopteri; order Lutjaniformes; family Lutjanidae; genus Lutjanus; species Lutjanus erythropterus. The sequence continues at coordinate 109,348 of NW_028146646.1, forward strand.
AATTTTAAACACAGAGGAGAGGCTACAGTCTATGGAAGAAGTGATGAAGGAGCTAATAAAACTCCAAACTCGCCTGGAAGCAAAACAAACAGACCAAGAGGGAAGGTCGAGACGAAACAACGTTAGGATCTACTCCGTAGTGAAGGGGTCTGAGAACGAGTCTCCATCAATGATAAGCTTTGTTGAAGAGCTGCTGAAACATAACTTATCTCTGCCACCTGATATGGATCTCCAGATCAAAAGGGCGCACAGCGCACTTGGACCGGCACCGTGAGAAGGAGCTCCTCCGAGATCCCTTGTAGTAAAGTTTCTGAGCTACAGAACCAAAGAGGAGATTCTCCGAATAGCTTGGCAGAAGAAGGGATTTACTTGGAAGAATAAGCAAATTAATTTGGACGACTACACACCGAGTATACTTAAGAAACGACAAGAGCATGCGGAGGCAAAGAGGATCTTGAAAGAAAAGGGAATACGATTCTAGACACCCTTCCCGGCCAGACTACGAGTCTTTTATGCAGACGGGACCCGCATCTACAACACCGCTGAAGAGGCAACGAAGGAGATGGCTGAGAAGGGGCTACCAGTCACTGTGCTTAAATCACCCGAGACCCTGTTGGAGCAGATCCAGAGGCTGACATGGGCTGTTAGCGGGAGACGGGGACAAACACGGGACCGCAAACAAGGAGGACCAACAATCAGAGACAAGCTCCAGAAATTCAGCTGGGATCCATCGCAGAAAGATCAGGATATGGCTGAGTAAAAATGAATATACATACTGCTTAAATGCCTACATTACATACTAGAACATGTCATGTTTAGGTCCATGCTTAAGCTGTAATTTACATACAGTAAGGACTCTTAAGTAGTTACTTTTACATTAAATACAAATGTGATGAATAGGGCCGACTCAGCCGAACAAAATACTTTTTTTTCTTGTTCTTCTTTATTCTTTTTCTTCCTCTTCCATTCTGTATCTCTGTGCAATATTTTATTTCTTTAGCTATGAATAGCCATACTAGATAGGAATCAACAAGTCGGGGGAGCTGAATGTGTGTCAGTATGGATAGAGTTTGCCATGAAGCCACAGTAAATGAGGGCCCTCACTTGAAAAGGAGGCGTTCCCCCGTAAAGGCTGTTTTGAAACATCTCACACAGGGTTTCTTCTTAAACCCCACCTTTGGAAGTTCTAATGAACAATTTTGGGTTCTAACCAAGGTTTTTAGTTACTTTGTTCAATGTATGTTCGCTGCTGTTCAGTGCAGCAAGAGAGATGTCACACTAACGTCATGTAAGAATTGTGAAATGTCTTATCACTATAGTAATGGCAAATAATCTTCATAACATAAAAGTGGTATCCTTTAATGTGAATGGAGTACCTTTAATGTGAATGGAGTACTTAATCCAGATAAGAGAGGTAAAATATTATCAAAATTGAGAAAGGAGGGAGCACGGGTGGCCTTTCTGCAAGAAACACATTTAACAGGAACAGAACATTTAAGACTGAAAAGATTTAAGAAGGATTTAAACATTTATTTTGCTCCTCCTATAAAATCAGGCCACAGAAGAGGGGCTGCCATTTTAATTAGACTTGCACCAATTTCAACTTTCTTGGCCGATTCCGATTTCCGATTTTTAAGGGGTCTGACCTACCGATTCCGATTTTGGCCGGTTCCGATTTTTTAGTCTTTCTAAGAACTGTAATTGACAGCATTCACAAACATTTTTGCAACTTTTCTTGTAAATATGTTTATAATAAGACACTGACTATTAAATATTAATTTAATACTTTCTCCAAAATCATCCAGATTACAACCAGGCCTTATTATAATTTTATATTAAGATTATGAATCGGGTGAACCAGATTTCGCGGGATGCGATTTCATGTGATCTTTTGTGGAAGCAGATGTAAACAAACCGGAGACTAACGCGGTGCAACAGTTTGAAGTAAAACTTTGCCGTGAGAAAAACAAACAGAAGTTAAACGAGTCTGGATGAGAAAATGTTTGAGGAGACGCATCAACACAGGTTGTTTATTCTTCAGTCAGAACAGGAAGTGAGATTTGAACTGTCAGTCTGTGAACAGCAGTCTGCTGCTAGCTTGCTAGCATTAGCCTGAAGAGCTACATAGTTTACGGCTGTTTTGCGACATTGTCAGCTGCTCTGTCTCGTTGTAGACTGTCTGTCTTCTCTTTATCCTGTTCTTGGAATCTGTCGCTGACACCATCTTCAAGCAGACGTGTCAGAGTGTGTAGCTGTTATCAGCGCTGTGTTTGTCTGCTGCGCGCATGACGTGACCATCGTGCAGAACACGTGTGTGACAATGACGGGCACAGAACCGGATCTGTGACGCTGACCGGCCGGTCACCGGTCAAGGCCAGTCACGTGAAAACCGGCCCGATTCCGAGCATTGCCGATTAATCGGTGCAAGTCTAATTTTAATCTCAAACCAGGTTCAATATGAACATATTTCAGAGCCCAAAGATAAAGAAGGTCGCTATGTGATGGTCATAGGAAGGATTGAAGGGATGATGGACACTCTAACTCCTCCAGGAAGTGATTGGTTATTCTATAAAAGATTGTTCGACATGATGTCGACTGAATCTCAAGGAGTGCTTGTATGTGGAGGAGATATGAACTTATGGTTGTCCAGGATGGATTCATCCAAATATAACCCAGGACACAGTAATTCTATAATTAACAAAGTAAATTCTATCATGAAATAAATTGGTATTGTTGATGTTTGGCGGGATCTCCACCCAACTAGCCGAGACTACACTCATTTTTCTTCACCACATTCTACCTACTCAAGGATTGATTATTTCTTTGTATTTAAGAGAGACAGGTTCAGAATACAATCGTGATATTGGAACTATTGATATGTCAGATCATTCACCGATAGAGATGATAATTAACATCAGTAATAATCCAAAATCCACACTGTGGAAATTTAATTCAAACATATTAAATAACCCCCAGGTAAAATAAGAAATGGAAAAGGAAATAGAAACCTATTTCAAAGAAAACAGTAATGGAGAGGTGTCCCCACCTATTGTGTGGGATACATATAAAGCAGTATTAAGGGGGGAAATAATTTCCTGTTCCTCATCACTAAAGAAACTCAAACAAGAGAGGCTCAACAATTTGTACAGTAAACTTAAGGAATTACAAAGAATCCATAAGAGTAGAGCAGAATCAGATAAGGCAGTAGCAATTAAGAAACTGCAAAATGAGATAGATGAGATATATTCTAATGAAATTAAAAAAAAAAATGGATATTTCTGAAACAGGCTTATTATGAGGCAGGAAGTAAAGCTATGAAACTACTGGCATACAAATTAAGGAAACAGCAGGCAGACAATACTATAAATAAAATAAATAATGTCTATAAACAAATGTCCTAAAACAAAGAATATACAGTATAAACTGGAGGAGATTCAAAGTACGTTTGAGGAGTACTATAAAGAATTATATTCACAAGCAAGACTAGATAGAAAAATTAAATACATAATTTCCTTAAACTTCTGAATCTACCTCTAGTTACACAGGAACAAAATAAAGCACTGGTTACTGAAATTACTGATAAAGAAGTTAAGGCAGCAATAACAAGACTTAAACCGCATAAAAGCCCAGGCTCAGAGGGCTTTACGGCTGAATGGTATAAAACTTTTAGCGAACAGATAACTCCAAGCTTGCGCCAGACTTGCAATTGGGCACTCAAAAAGGGAGAGATCCCCCCTTCATGGAGGGAAGCCATAATCTCAACAATACCAAAAAATGGTAAAGATAAATTAGATTGTAGACAATATCGACCCATTTCAGTATTAAACGTGGACTATAAAATTTACACCTCAATATTAGCTAGAAGAAAAGAAAAAATCCTACCATCCCTTATCCACCTGGACCAGATAGGATTTATCCATCAGAGACAAAAAAATGATAGTCTAAGGAGAACACTGCACATTATGTGGCATATTCATCAAAATAAGATGGAAGCAATGCAGTGTTTCCTCTAGGATTTTTTTCAGCAGCGGGGGCAGGCATTCCGTTTCTCTTCTTAGAGAAATATTTCAATAAACTCATCTGAAAAATGCAGTCAGTTGTTACATAATGGTGTGTAGATATTAACGTTAGCCTAATACTATCAATTAGTTTACTCACGTTAGTGACACTGAGTTGGCACCAGGCCAAATTAACTTAAACTACCGATAAGTTACGTTAGCTGGCCATCAACATATTGTGAACGTCTGTTTAACTTGTAAAATCTATGTCGAGTTATCTCAAGCTAATAACTTACGTCTACCTCTTCTCCGGCCGGTAATTCGCTGCTTTATTGTTTATTTGTAATTCGGGAATTCGCTCCTCTGACTCTGCCCTGTCGCCTAGGTGCTTGACGCGCTTGACAACTGCGCCCCCGAAACAACGCTAGTTGTAGTTATCTGCAGTTTACCTTAGTGCTCGCAAGTACCCGACAGGAGTTTGCTTTGAAGGTAGAGAGATGTGGCGGTGGTGTATTTGCGTCAACAATAAAAAATAAAAAAAAAAAAAAGAAAAAAAATTTGAAGGAGTGGCGGCTAGGATTTAGGAGTGGCAGGTCGCCACTCCTAAATGAATGTAGAGGAAACACTGCAATGCTTATAGGATTAGACGCAGAGAAGGCATTTGATTTAGTCACATGGACCTTCCTGTATAAAGTTTTGGAGAAGTTTGGCTTCCACAAAACCTTTATTGAAGCTCTCCAAGCAATATACAATAATCCCACAGCAAGAGTTAAAATCAATGGCAGCGTCTCAAAATCATTTACACTGGAATGTTCTTGCAGGCAGGGCTGCCCCTGTTCCCCTCTCCTCTTTGCTCTCTTTATAGAGCCTCTCAGCCAGTATATTAGACAAAATGAAGAAATCAGGGGTATACATATAGCGGGAGGGGAACATAAATTATCGTTATTTGCGGATGACGTATTGATCTTTTTAACCCGGCCTCTAGTATCACTACCAACTTTGATGTCATCTTTGAAGAGATTTGGTCAGTTGTCAGGATATAAACTAAATATCCAAAAAACCCAAATTTTGAATCTCAACTATGATCCACCAAATCACTTCCTAGAAAAGTATGATTTGAAGTGCGATAAGAAGTCAATGAAGTATTTAGGGGTTAATCTTACTCAGGATATCACAAAGTTATTTGAAGCCAATTACATCCCTATAAACTCTAAAATTTAATTTGATATTTTTAGGTGAAATCGCCTACCATTCCTCAGTTTATCCTCCAGGATTGAGTCAGTCAAGATGGTTATTTTGCCTCGCCTGTTATACCTTTTCCAATCCCTGCCAATAAATATAACTGAACAGCAATTCATTGAATGGGACAAGTTCATTTCCTGGTACATCTGGATGGGAAAGAAACCAAGAGTAAAATACAAAGTAATGCAATTATCTAAAGAGAATGAAGGTCTAGCGTTACCAAACTTGAAAGAATACTAGGACTGGTGAAAAAAATCGATTATTAATTAATCGCGATTATGTTATGGACGAGTATGAATCGATTATAAAATTTTCAAAATCGATTATTTTTTGCATTATTTTATTTTGAAAAAATGCGGAAGTTGAACGTCACGCGAGCGCACCCAGTTCCAATTCGCAAGTGCGTGCAGCAGCCAGAGCGAGTGAGCCGTACGAGCAGGTGTGTAAAATGGACGAGGATCAACCAGCAACGAGCAACCAACGAGCAACCAACTAGGGCTGCAATGGGTCACAGTTGATTCGTGTCCCGTACAGATCGCCCTCTACAATTCGGCACGCATGTGATCCGTGGACCACATGTGAGCATCATAGTTTTACTGTCACTGTTACTTTTGTATAAGTTATAATACCTGACATCTCAATGCAGACAAATGCTGCTGTGTGCAGCGCATCTCTGTGAAGAGCGACTGATTTAAAAGCCGTCACATCGCCTTGAGTGAAATCCAGACCATAACTTTTTTCACTGATGTAACTATGCTATCACCAAAGAAACAGATCATAAAACTGTGATGTTCATTGAAACTTTGGTGATATCAGCTGTCTTAACTTCTACACAGCTCCTCTCTGCTCACCAGAGCAGCTCTGTCTCGCCCCGTCTGTGAAACAGTGTGTCTACTGATTGATTGATTGATCATGACTTCTAACCAATCAGATGTGCTGTGCTGTAGGCGGGACATTGAGCCAGACTACAGAGCGTAGTTGTGTATTATACTGTACAGTGTATAATGATCTAATATATGTATAGTATATACGTAGTACAGCACTGTATGAATTGAAGTTTTTAATATTATTACCATTATCATTACTATTATCATTATTATTACATTACATAACTATGGTGATAATTACAGACAGACAAAGATCAAAGGCAAGTGCATTTTTTAAATAATTTAACTCTAATCCCACCACTGTTTTTCATTTTTTTACACTACACAGAAGTGCTTTGAGTTGTTAATCAATAAAAGAGTTAAGTAATTCAGCAACTGACTGTTTTTTTTAATGGTGCAATAACTTTGTGGTGTATTTTGGGTTACTGTTGTCAAATCGAAAATCAATAATCGCTAATCGAGAATCGTTAATAATCGAAAATCGGTTGGTAATCGAATCGGGACCTCAATAATCGTACTCGAATCGGATCGGTAAATCAGACAGATTAACCACCCCTAAAGACTACTATTATGCAGCTCAATTAAGGCCCTTGGTGTGTCTTTGTAATTCACAGTTCAGGGCAAGGTGGAAGGAAAGAAGAAGTTGGGAAATCTATTGGATCATCAATACAAGCTATGATTGTAGACAGTAGATTGATGGACACCTTTACAGATAAAAACAATCCTTGGATACAAGTGGCTCTTAACACCTGGCAGAGGGTAGTTAAAAAGTAAAACCTGAAGGGTGTGGAGAAATTAAGATGGTGTCCATATGATACTGACTTCATCCCAAACAAGACGGATACCAGATCTAAAATATGGATAGGTAAAGGGCTAACAGCATATTGCTGCTGTATCCATAACAAAACACTGAAAAGCTCTGAGACACTTAAAAAAGATTATGGATTGGAGGATCAAGATTTTTTCAGATATCTACAAGTGAGGCACAGGGTGAATTAAATTATAGCTGAGGGCTTGGAGAAAGTAGACAATGATATATTGAATATTTTTGTGTCAACTTACAAATCAGGAAATGGATGCAAAATAATATCCAGATTATATAAAAGTAGGGCTGCACAATATTGGAAAAAACTGACATTGCAATTTTTTTTTTTAACCCTGCGATATATATTGCGATATGAAAAAATACAGGAATTTTCACCAGATGACTTGAATAACACTTTATGTTATGCTGCACTGCCACCATCTTGTGGACAATTAACCTGCACTGATCTTGTGACTCACTCCACATACAGGGACGTAGTCTGCTTTGGCAAACTGATTAAGAACAATTGTGATTGGTGGATTGCTGCACGCAGTGTGTGTCAGGTACCCTTGAAATTAGATGAGAACACGTTTAGTTCATTTGCCTCCTACATCGTAGGACCTGCAATGTGACTATTGCGCACACGTACATTGCGATGACGATGCTCAAACGATATATTGTGCAGCTCTATATAAAAGCTTTCAGGACTCCTCAAAGACAACCACCCAACATGTAAAAAATCAATGAGAAAGAGAGGGAGGAATGGTCATATCTGAAGATGAGTGGGGGGATATATGCAAATCACAGTGGATAACTACATCATCACACTGTTGGAGGGAATATGGATGGAAAAATATCATGAGATTTTCATTACTCCTGCCCAGAAGAGATATCAAGGTGCTGGAATGAATTGTTGGGGGCTATGTGGAACAGATGTAGGTAACCATTATCATTTATTTTGGGATTGCCCCAAAATTACATTCTATTGGAGGGAAATTCATAAATGTTTGGAAACAGTAATTCAGATCACTATTCTGACGAGGAAGTGGTTACAACCAGATGCTCCAACATTAGAGGACTGGTTAAAAATTATTCAGGAAAATCTACACAATGGAGAGACTAACCTTTTCTATAAAAATGCAAAGAGAAAAATGTAGGACATTGTGGTCAAAATGGATTGGATACATCAGGGGTGCCCACACTTTTTCGGCTTGCGAGCTACTTTTAAAATGACCAAGTCAAAATGATCTACCTACATTAAAAATGAGGAGGCAGACTCACAGCCCAGTCCACCCACCCCGAAAATGATCAAGACAGCAGCAGCACCCCCAGATTGTGACCCCCGGGACCGGGACATCAGCTGTGCACCTGTAACTCAAACTAACGTCCCAGGTCAAAATGCTAGTATTTCAGAGGCACCGCATCAAACAACTAGCTTCACATTTCCGTGAAGGTCATTTGGTAAAGAAACGTTTTGTCGGTCATTCAGTGCGAGCTGGTTTAGCAAATGGAGATGGCTCCATTATATTGAGGACGGCGATCGCGTTGTTTGTTTCATGTTCATGGAGATGTTTTGGACAGTCTGGACATTGGCAGCCTAATGAGGAGCTTCATCATCGCCAACCCGGAGAGGAAAGCCACATTTGGAGTTGTGTGACGCCGGTCAGACACTTTTCTTTTCTAATGCTGCCGCCGCGCAGCACACAGCGCCTTTACACACAGAGTTCAGCACCACAGTGACATGGACAGCAGCCGTGACAAATCGTTTATGGTTGACAAGGTGATCGGCACCATGGACAGTTATACAGACAGATTTTTGCAGTCTTAATTACTGTGCGGGTATTTTTTAATCATTATTATCAATGCGGGGAGTTGCGAGTGCAGCGCAGAGCTTTTTTTTTCTCAGCCCCCCCCCCCCCCCCGTTCCCGCGGCTATGTCTCACACTGGCTGCCCTGTACGTCAGTCAAGTGGCAAATGCCATACTGGGTATGGATGATAGGCTAACATCTAATTTTCTTGTTGAATGACATGCGATCTAGCCACACTCCAAACAATGTCATACACATAAATGAATGTGTATGACATTGTTTGTTCAAATGTTTATAGTTGCTGACACTAAAATGTAAGGGAGAAAAATAGTAGAAGACAAGCTTATTATGACTAAGTTTAATGCCATTATTTGAGTTATGTCTTTACTATTATGTACTTATGTAAATGTGATAGTGAAATAGTCAATAATTACACTAAATTAGTGTTAAGGTACCAACTCTCCAAAAACAATAAAATTAACTATCTGTGGTGTGGACCCATATAGACATTTCAAAAGTGTTGAAATAAATTCCAACAGTGTTAATCTGAGTATACAGATTTTGCTGTGTAGCTGGCAGCATATTACTTCACACAGTGGCATTTCCTGTTCTGACTTAAGAATAAACAATCTGTGCTGACCAGAGGGGTGTACTACGAAGCGAGATTAATGGGTTAGCGAGCTATGTTGAGTCTAAAGCCAGGATTTTCAGTGTCACAAAAGTGGCTCTCTTTTAACCTGGCTAGATCACCATGGTAACTTATGCTAAACTCATAACCTGGTCGGGAGCAGGTTATGTTCAGAGATTCAGATTAAATCGTCTGTAAAAAGCGCAGTTCTTTCACTTATAATTGTCCTAACAAGGTTGTTTATGAGCGATATAGCTTTTAAACTGAGGAAAGACAATAAAAATGAAAAGTTGTTGAGCTGTATGTTCGTAATATCACCGAACGAAGCAGCACAAACGGTATGCATCGCGCTGTCATGATGGTAACCTCCATTTGGTGATGCAGAGTCATTTTTCCCGTTTGCTCCAGATCATATTAACACTTTAATTTGTCATGGTATATAATCCACACACTAAAATAATGACGAAACAACTACAGACACTTTGAATACTTTTTACTGTTATCTGTTTTGTCTTTGTGATATTGCAGCTCAGATCACTGATTAGAAAATTCATCATCATTTATCACAGACAATCTTAAATCAGTTGCACTCATTTTACGTTGGTTTGGTCAGAAACTTAAGTGATCTCCACGTCTCTGTCATCATAGGACAGTGTCAGACAGACTTCATCATGTTTAAATCTGCTGTATGGAGTTTTATTGTTTAATGTGCAGTTTTCATGTTAGAATAAACGGCAGCATTAAGACCACATTTAGTCGATCAGTAATTTTCTGACAGCATACTTCTTCTCCTGCTTTATTTGCAGCAACAATGTTGCTTTTTGCTGTAATGTATTTTGTATATTTTCCACAGCTCATAATTATAACAACTTGATGATTTTGACTTAAGTGGCTTGCGATCGCTTCATTTCATGCGGAAGAAGAGTCAAACGATGCAAAAAATGCTCCTTTTATGTGAGCGCGCACAGAGATCTGAAGATGAAAGCCTGGATTAACAAAGCAAGTTGATAACCATCATCGTGACACCCGTTATCTCTGATTGCGGTTTTAGACTTTGTCGATCCAGATCATGCAAAGAAAGCCTGGCTGTGTTGAGCTTGCTTCGTAGTATACCCCTCATGTCTCCCCAAACATCATCCAGACTCGTTTAGGTCTCTTCTTTTGTTTTTTCCTCACTGCTAAGCAGTAGTACAGCAAACTGTTGCACCAAGTCAGCCTCTGTTTTGTTTACATCTGCCTACCCATGACTTCACAAGAGATTGTGCTTCCTCTGGTACATAAACTTAATAAGACTAAGGCTAAGAGTGACCCAGAGCACTTTTGGAGAAAATGTAAAAGTTATTTCATAGCCAGTGTTTTATTATGAATGTATGTGTGAATGTACAATTTAATTTTCCATTAAAGAGCAGTTACAAAAATGTTTCTATATACTGTCAATTGCAGGTCTTACAAAGACAGAAAAGCAGAATTTGCAAAGGTCGACTTTAAATAGAATGGAGTTGGCCATGGACAACGCAATCTATACAATTCTAAGCATACAGTTGTTTGACATTGACTGTTAGATACTGGTTGGTTAATGGTTTAATATTTTGTGTATCAATTACTTTGTAGCTGATCGGGTTAATTATCAGCTAATTATAGTCAGGTTCTAACTGCAGTATGCAATAAATGGTTGTCCTTTGTGTATGTTTACCTGTCACTCACTGCTGAAAGTACAGAACACAATTAAAAGAAATTATATTTTATAATAACGAGATATTAAATGAGCTTTTAGGTTGTCTGATATACTACATTTATTTATTGGTTTGATTAATGGTTTACAGTGGTAAATAATGTTTTTTTTGTGCCTTCTCCTAAAAATGACTTCATTCCAGGCCTGAGTATACATTGTCAGTTCTGACAAAGAAAGAACCAATATTTTTATAGTCATACTTAAGCTATATCACATGGAAGCAGCTTACCTTAATGGTGATAACACACTTGCCACTCTGTATTTTACACGCAGCAGCAAATTCCTGGAACATAAGTATGCACAGTGAGTGTTATAGTCAAAAACATGGTGACACAAAACATTGTGTGGCAAAAATATAAGGTGAGTAATTCCTCTGGGATTAAACAAAACAAAAAACATTCAAAAACCACAGAGAAATAACTTGATGCTTTAGTCCCACTGACACATTTGGCACGAATGTAACGAGTTCTGGCAAAGGACAAACCCATCCTTACTTTGTGATCACGTCATGAAATTTTTGAATTGATACAGAAAAGTAAAGTATAGTAATTTGAATGCATTTTTTGTTGGTTCTGTTTTGTCATGTGAGCTTGTCTTTTATGTGATACAGAACAGGAATTAACTGTAAAGCACTTTATTACTTCATTTTCAATTTGTTCCTGCACAATAATAAATGAAATAAAAGTGAAAAATGTTATGTTACTGTTTTTTATGCCTTCACAAAGGAATAAAAATATTTGTGCAGCATTGCGCATAATTTATATAAGATGAGATAAGTACTTTAACTTTTAACTTTTTTAAGCCAATCATGCAATTAACTAATCAGAAATTAAAAGCAGGTGCGGCACCAGCGCAAGCAGTGGTAGCATGACGAGGAAGAGAAGGAAACAAGGATGTTCTGATACCAGCCCGAGTCTCTTGCAAAACGCATTTTCATCTAGTGAGTCATTAAATCAACATTATTACTCCCTTACTCGAATTGAGAATTGTAACACCGGTACCTCCGTCCCCTCACTTTCTTCACTTCGGATCCACATACACTAATATCAGGCATGCCCTTGTCCATAATTTCTGGGTGTTAACTGGGTATCACGGACACTTACCCTCCCTGCGCCTCAACTTTGAGACTTTGACTTTGAGATTCACTGACAAACAGGGTGAAATAATGTGTGAAAAGAGGAACGTAGCGTTGATCCTCAGCACAACTTATAATGAGAACTACTAAGCAGGGTTAGTGTTATGGTTAAATTAGCTAACGTTAGCTACCATCCAGCCTAAAATGCCACAGTTGCCCTTGAACTGTCAAAATAATTTCTCTTCAAATAGCAAACTGTTACTAGCTGACATGACTCTACATTAATGTTAGCTAGCTAACAATATACCAATCACCGGCACACAGACTTATTTATAATTTAACTAATTTTAAACTTACTTCACTTTATTGTGCGGAGTTTTCCACCTGGAGTTTCTGGTCGGTCGGTCAGTCCCCTGATTTAATTACTGCCTGTTGTCGTCAACCCGGTATGCTACATTCAGAGGGCCGCGGAAATGGGAACGCTACAATTTATGAATATAACACAAGGCAGCTAGAAGATCAAACAACAAATACTGTCAGTCTAAAGACCCTGCTCAGTATTTTAAAATACGCAAATTTACTTAAATAAAAAGAGAAAACGGTATCTCTATGAAAAAAAAAGAAAAGAAGTAAAGAAGTTTAATATTAAGGATTTTCAGATTCAAAAGTAGGACTTCATAGTTCCTACTTGGGTTTCTTGTCCCAAGAAGAAATTTGTCTTCCCCTGCCTTTTCTGTCTCTTTGTCATGACAAAAATTGCATTTTAATTATTTTCGGCGCAATGTCATAAGAAAATTACCAAAAAGCTATCAATGTCAATTTTTTTTTTATCATTCATCAAAACAGGGTTTGGCAACAAAATGAGACTTCATCCATGCTACATCCACATACAACAAATATAAACAGATATGATCTGATGAGTATTTTCTCAAATGTCTGACATTTCATATGATATGATTATTCATTCATTTTCTGTAACCGCTTATTCTGGATCGGGTCGTGGGGGCTGGAGCCTATCCCAGCTGACATTGGGTGAGAGGCGGGGTACACCATAGACAACATAGAGACAGACACACTCACACCTACAGAAAATTTAGACTCACCAATTAACCTAGCATGCATGTCTTTGGACTGCGGGAGGAAGCCGAAGAACCCGGAGAGAACCCACGCAGACAAGGGGAGAACATGCAAACTCCACACAGAAAGGCCCAAATCATTTCAGCATTTAGTGTGAAGGCCTGTCCTTAAATTCTGTCATGATATAACACTTTACAAATACCAATCTGAAGCAGAGGGCCATCAGAAAGTACTTTCAGTGTTATTTCTGAATGGTATCATTGTGGGACAAGTCCTTAAAAATACCTACTGTGAATGGCAACAGGTGTCCTGTCCAATAAAGGCTAAATGCCCCCCCCCCCCCAAAAAAAAAGTCAAACTAGAATGTTGTGGGTAAAGTGTCTGTTCATGGAACATCCAGTGCTGAAGGTGCAGAATGGTGTGACCAGATCTCTGTGCCATCATTCACTGCCCAGCTCTGTCTGGTCTCACAATGGACTCTGCTTGACAGGAAGTTGAAGTGATTGGGGATATGCCTGATCTTTTGGTAGACTGTATGCGTCTTGACCAAACTGCACATGCCCATTGCTGTCTCCAGTTAGATGGATGATGTCTACTGTTGGCTCTGAAATCAAAGACAGGTGAATCGGCAGTTGCAGGAACTATTAAATATAAAGCCAATATCTCAAAAAAAGTGAGAACTTTTAATTGAATATTAACAGAGATATTTATGCTGAATGAGTGCAATGACTGCAAGCAGGGGGAAACTTCTGACGAAGCTCTGTCACAAGTGATCTCTTTAGATGTTGTTATGTTATTGAATTATTGATTTTTTGACCACTTTAGGGGAAAGGAAAACAGGCTTTACAGCTTTAACAGAACATTGGCCTATCACCACTTTAAAGTTGTAAGTGAAGCTGTAAGTGGTGAACATGAACAAACAGTTGCCCATTTACAGAGAAACTTAGGCATTCATTTGAATTCAGATTTGTGTCCACCTGACAAAGATCAAAATTCACTTTATTTCTGTTCAGGTCTGCACCAGATTTTCTGCTGTTTGGTGCTGGGTAGGTACTGTACAGTGAATTTATCAGCCTTTTCACTGAAGACTGAACAGCTGCCTGCTGTTGCTGGAACCTCGGTTGATGATGTTGAGAGTGAGATCTGAATTTGCCATCTAGAAAATCAGAACAAATGGTTAAAAGAAGGTTAAAACGTGTTGGTGATGATTCTTTGTGATAATTGACTAATATGGATGAATGCACTTTTAACAAACAAGAAATTGTTGTGTAAGCAGCATTTTTTTAAAGAGTGATAAAAAATGCTGGGCACACAAGCTGCATAAAGTAGACTGTCTTCATAGAGGATTTTGGACACTACTTGAATAATGCTGCAACTACCTTGCTCACCAAAATGACCCTGTGTGTAAATAAGACAGCTCTGGAAATTTGGATTTGTTTGGAGAAGATATTTTTTCATTTTTCTACTTACTTGGAAATAGCCTATTTCCCCCAGCTTCCCAGGTAGGGATATATTTGACACATTTTACTGAAATTGCCCTCATCTCCGAGTCTTTTAGAAATCAATTTTCAGACACTTGAATCTTCTTTATTAAAACTTCTTCCAACAGCACAGCACAGCAGACAGAGCTGTGTTGGTAGACAGAAATAATAGAACTGGAGATCAATGATCCTTATTGATTATTACAGCTCTTAATATCAAACACAAACTTCATTATAACTTAACCAAACAATAGTAACAGAGTAAATGGTAGTCATCTACTGTTTAATACAAATTTTAATACAGCTATCAAGGTAACTGCTGCCTGCCTTTTATTCCACCAAAATCCTTTTTTTTGTCTAGCAAAGTTTTGGCTGAACTGAAGTCCCAGATCTAATCATCACTGTACGCCACTGATACAAGTTTTTATACTAAGTTATACTAACTTCTGATCTCTCTTCTTCCTCCCTTCAACTTGTTATATGCTTTGTTGAGGTCAGTGCTTCCATCCACTTCTCAAGATTGTTTTGGCTATAATAGTTCATCTTTGCTCTGGACAGTTCTATAAGCACATACTCTATTAAAAAGCAATAGTTCAGCCAAAAATGAAAATTCACTCAATATCTACTCACCCCTGTGCTGATGTGAGGATGGGTGAGGATCTCCAGTTCGCAAAACACTCCCGGGTTTCAGCAGAAAACAGCCTTGCAGCCAAATCCAGTACAATTGAAGTGAAAATTTTAAAATGTAAAAAAAAAGAACAAAAACCACAAGATGTCTCCATACTGCTTTGTGTGGTGTAATCCAAGTGTCCGTAAGATGCAACATTAAAATTTGACCCAAAAAGACACCCTTTACACAATGTTTTTAGCCTAAAACTCAGCTGTAACCTCTCACAACAGAGCTACATGCACACGCCTGAAGTGGGTACATAAGCTCTCGCCTAAGCTGCACGACACAAGATAGTATATGAGATCTCGCAATACCTTCACATCTCTGTTTACATGCTACCTGGAAGTGACTCAGACAACAGAGAGAGATCTGCTCAGAAATAGTGACTTGTTACGCATACAGTTGACTTCACAAACTTTCAACAAAGAACAAAATGTACAAGGCCTTCGACATAGAGGAGGAACATCATTTTGTTGCTGCAGCCATGGACTACAGAGCGAGAGCAACAGAAACCTTGTAGTGTAGTGTACAAAATCCTTTCCAGATTGAGAAAGGCCCGACTTATGTTTCAGGTGTACATGTGGCTCTGGTCTGAGAGGCTACAGTTGACATTTAGGGTAAAAACATGGCGTAAATGGCATCTTTTTGGGTCAGATTTTAATGTTGCAGTTTATAGACACTTGGATTACACAACACAAGCAGTATGGAGACATTTTTTGTGTTTTGTTGTGTTTTATTTTATTTATTTATTTTTTTAATTTCAAAACTGGTCACCGGTCACTTCAATTGTACTGGATTTGGCTGTTTTCCACTGAAACCCCAGGAGTGTTTTGTGAACTGGAGATCTTCACTCATCCTCACATCAGCAAAGGGGTCAACAGATATTGAATGAAATTTCATTTTTTTGGGTGAACTATCACTTTAAAGAATGGTACAACTGATGGATTGATTATTTATTAGAAAATAACTATCTTACAGCTACCAACATTTTAGCAGCCATGGCTGCCAAAGATAACAACCGCTTCTGAGTTAAGGGTCAGATGAATGATTATTCCTTAATATTAGAGATGGCAAACAATAAAAATTTATTTGTGTCATATTGGACAATTTTTGAGACACCCTTTCCCAGAATGTTTTGACTTCAAGACACTCCCAGCCCATACGCATAAATGTATCTACCAAATTAACATTACATGACGTGCAATTCATCATACACAGATACTTTCATCAAATGTCTTTTCTTTGGTGCCTCGATGAACAGGTGCTATGGAAAAAAATACACACAAAAAAAAAAAAGAAATGCTGGCTTTTTTGACTGGTTGATCTTTTTTTTTTTTTTTTTTATCAATTCCATGAGTGGATGAATGGAACACTGTAAACCTGAATAAGTTAGCAGTACTCTAGTACTTGCCTAACTAATAAACTCAAATGCTTGGGCTTATCAGGGCTTAAAAAATTGGAGTTTGTGTAACATGTGGTCTTTGATTACAGTGAAATAAAATTATTGATTATGCAACTCTGAATTTTCGTTCACCTTACTCACTGCAAGAGCTGAATAATGTTCAGTATGAAAACTAGGCGTGTCACAGTAAAATGCAGAAAAAGCAACAACAACAACATCAAAAACCCCAAATCAATAAAGTTTAGTTTCTTTTCATTTACTTTGAGCAGAGAGTAGTGCAATTTACTGGGAGGTGCTCAGACCGAGGATACACCGGTGTATCCCTTAATTGGGCAGTTTTGGCAATTTTCATCCTGCGTCATCAAGACCCACAAAGGGAGATCAAAGTCCAGTGACTGACAGAAGTTTCTGCAGCACTTGCACCTGCATGTTGTGAATAATGACACAAGCAAGTGGAAAGTGTGATGTGTGTATTACTGTGCAGATGACCATAATGCAAGCCAATAAATAGCCTAAGTAAACAAATAACACTGATCAGTTGCCTATATTAATTAGAAGATGGAAAAAGGAATATTAAATGATGATTAAAATCAGCATCAGAAAGAATACTACCAATAATCAGCCATTTCAATTTACAGATCTAACTGAATGCTGTCAGGTATCGAAATCTTTCTTAGATTTGTTTCTGTGAACATTCGTACCAGTCAGTTTGACCGCTGATACAGCTGTTATCAGCTCGTCATCAGTAACTGACGCCGCTTCAGACTAATGCCAAAAAAGGAACCAAGGATTTTTCATCTCACAGCTCTGTCTCCTCCGTCCTCACATCTCTGTCATGACCTCGCTGGGTGGAGCAAAGATGTGAGGAGAGGGAGCAAGTGGAGGAGGTGAATTTACAGAATGAAAAGCATCCAATGTCCTTGTTTTGCTGCACCGTCTTCTTTGGCTGTTCTTTGTTTTAAATGGCAGTTGGCAAACAGCATTTTGGTGATTTAATACCACCCGCTGGATTGGAGTGTTACTTCACTTGCCAGAATGACAATAGTGTGACTGAGTCGGTCAGAAAACAGATGTATTTGTTGTATTCATCATGCACATGCTGTGTACCGAACTGTGACGCCAGTACCACGATTTTGATGATGATCAGGAGTCAGACAAGTTCCAGTTTTCAAGGAGCAGTAAGTAATTCTGGAGGAAGACATTTGATTGTTAAGTCTCATTCCTTGGTCATCAAATACGGATACTTTGGGTTGATGGCTTGAGCTGAAACAAGAAGCCCAAGAAACCAAGACAACTCCACACCTTCACACTCCAGTGACTCCAGAATCAACTTTCTGTGAAACAGCTCAGGGACCTCTGGCCCACTCTTCATATGCAGTCTGAGGTAATATGGTTAATCTCTCTCACCTGTTTTTCCTTTCTCAGTAATGTATGTCACATTATGCATAGTTTTATCTAATTTAATTAATCTTGAAATCATTGGTTTTACTGTGAATTTATTTATTCTGACTTTATAGATTTGTTTGCAATGAGATATTGAGTTTATGTAGTGACTTTTATGTTGTAATCATTACTAATACTGCTTTACAAACATTTAGCCATAATAAGAAAATGCTGTTCTAATCCTGTTCTGATTTTATTATTCTTTTTTAAATAAAACAATAATTTATCTTAGTGATTCACAAACCTAGAACTTAATGTACTTCTTCTTTTCTGAAATGTAGCTGTATGTATGCAGCGTTCTAATGGTCACAAGAACCTGCCCTTGAACACCGAGTTTGATTGCCACACCCCTCAACTGATGATCTTATTCAGACAAAGGGCTTCCAAAACTAGACAAAAACAAGATTTCAGGTGCTATGGCTGATATATTCAAGTGCACGACCAGCAGGTGATTGTGCATTTCACAGGTTAAATTTTTGGAATGTTTAATTTGATGGTTCAAATGAACTTTAATTCCACAATTGCTCCACTGCATAGTCCCCGTTTTTGCATGTCCATGCTCTTTCTCTGATTGCACCAGATAAATCAGCACAAGACGTGTGGACTTATTTTCTGATGCTGTAGTGGCCAGTTGGTTGGAACGGTTTGGCATTGGGCTTGATGAATAAATTTGTCACAGAATTTACACTATTTTTATCCTCTTAGGAACTTCATGACATCAAACACAAGGTGTACTGCTGTTCTCCTTGGCCTTCCTGTGTATCATGTGGTAAGTTTCAGTTAAGAAAAACCAGGCCCATTCTTTTTTAATTCATTCATATTTTCATTTCTTTCTTTTTTTTTTATAATTCAGGTTTTTATTTGAGTTTTTACTTGGTACATGACAATCGTACAGTGCTCTTTAACATTAAAGAACAGGGCTCTAATACATAAACATAAATGAAAGTATTAATGATATTACAAGGTGTGGAAGTTCCTAGAAAGAAAAACAAACAAAAAATAAATAAAATAAAATAAATATCAGAGGGAAGGAAATCAGCTGTCGTCCGACTGACTGAAAGTAAAAGTAATGTAGGACCAAAATGGTTCCCATTCTGGCGCTGTGGTACCATCTCTATTATTCAACTTATAAAGCATAAATTCATATGAAGCAGTCTTTATCATCATATTTACCCATTCTTTAAACGGTAAGGCTTTCAGAGTTTTCCAGTGTTTAAAGGGGACCTATTATACTCAATTTCGGGCCTTTGTACTTGATTTTGGACTCCTATAGAGCAGCTACACACGATCGCCCGCACAGAAAGCTTTGTAGATCGTCAGGACGCTGTGCCTCTCGCTGCATCTCTTCCTTGTATTTTCTGCATCCCGCGAAAACGGTCTGTGTACTTTACTCCGCCCCCCCGCCCTCTTCCATTTACGCCTCCCGCCGAGCCCACTCCGCTGTGATTGTGATTGGACTTCCGAAGGGCTGACAAGCGCTGCCGAGCTTGGCTACCGGCTAACCCAGCTTCGTATTGGCCCGTGTTCACAAAACAGTCCGCTGTGAAGTGCCATAGACAAACAAACACGGAGGTATTTTTCCATTGCTGGCCGGGAAAAAGCAACTCTATCCACTTCTGCCTGGTGCTCGCCTCTTTAGGAAAGCAGGGGGCTGTGCTACGAAGGAAGCTCAACACAGCCAGGCTTTCTCTGCATGACAAAGCCTAAAACTGCAATCAGAGATAACGGGTATCATGATGGTGGTTATCAACTCACTTTGTTAATCCAGGCTTTCGTCTTCAGACTCTGTGCGCATTCATATAAAAGGGGCGTTTGTTGCGTCATTTGACTCTTCTTCCACATGAAATGAAGCGATCGCGAGCCTTACTTAAGTCAAAATCATCAAGTTGTTATAATTATGAGCTGTGGAAAATATACAAAATACATTACGGCAAAAGCAACATTGTTGCTGCAAATAAAGCAGGAGAAGAAGAATGATGTCAGAAAATGACTGATGGACTAAATGCGGTCTTAATGCTGCCGTTTATTCTAACATGAAAACCGCACATTAAACAATAAAACTCCATACAGCAGATTTAAACATGATTAAGTCTGTCTGACACTGTCAGAGACATGGACATCACTGAAGTTTTTGACCAAACCAACGTATAATGAGTGTAACTGATTTAAGATTGTCTGTGATAAATGATGATGAATTTTCTAATCAGTGATCTGAGCTGCAAAATCACAGAGACAAAACAGATAACAGTAAAGAGTATTCAAAGTGTCTGTAGTTGCTTCATCATTATTTTAGTGTGTGGATTATATACGATGTCAATTTAAAGTGTTAATATGATCTGGAGCAAACGGGAAAAATGACTCTGCATCACCAAACGGAGGTTACCATCATGACAGCGCGATGCAGACAGTTTGTGCTGCTGTTACATTTTTACATTATATGGATTCGTTCGGTGATATTACGAGCATACAGCTCAGTAATTTTTCAATGTTAACGTCCTCCCTCAGTTTAAAAGCTAAGGACAAAAATTTGTTAAAGAATAGCGCATTTTACAGACGATTTAATTTGAAACTCTGAACATAACCTGCTTGCGACCAGGTTATGAGTTTAGTAGTTACCATGGTTACCAGGTTAAAAGAGAGCCACATTCGTCACACTGAAAATCCTGTGTTTAGACGCAACATAGCTCGCTAACACATTAATCTCACTTAATAGCTCACCACTCAGAGCAGCGACATAATTTACAAAGCAGAGCGGGGGAGCGGGCAGGCCTAGAGCACATGCCGGGCAATGACCATATAAGTAAGTCTGGCACGCATTGACGTCAATGTTACTACACCGTTAAAAAAAGACAGTAAAACACAGCGTGCAGAGCCATCCAAAACTCGCTTCCAAATGCATGAACCTCATTATTTGACGCTTTGGAATCGTTTAACACAAGTATCCAACATTGTGACAACATTTATAGGTCAGAAAAGAGGAAAAAGCATAATAGGTCCCCTTTAAGAATAATCCTAGCTGCCACTGAGACCCCAACCATGATAACAGAGAATTTTCCTTTTGATATATTATCTATCTGTCCTTTGTCACCCAGTAAACACAGTGTAGGACCAAGTGGCACAGGTCTTTCTAACCAATCACTTAGAATACGTACGACAACCATCCAGAAGTGCTTGATAATTGGACATTCCCACAAACAATGTATCAGAGGACCGCTATCATTTTGACACTTCCAGCACAATGAGTTGTTCATGAGGCCTAATCTATTCAGTCTCACAGGAGTCCAATAATATCTTTGTACAATTATTGTGTACATTTGCCTTTACATTCCCTTAAAAATTTCCCACATTGTGAGATTACTTCCCTCCATTCCTCATTCCCAAGAACAACCCCAAAGTCATTTTCCCATAAAACCTTCAAATTATTAAGATCAGTACTGAGTGTAGAGTTCATTCTTCTGTAAAATATCGAGGCTCTGTGATGGTGTGATGGCAAAACCAAATACTCTAAAATATGGTTGTCTTCAGTTTGCCAGTCTAGTGACATAACACAGTGCTTGTCTGAACATATTTCCAAAAATGTTCCTTTCCATTTAGGTTATATTTACTCAATACATCAATATAAGACATAAACACTTTACCATCATACAAATTATCCAGCGTACATATTTCATGGTTGTGCCAACTCTTCCAGTAGACCGGTGTTTTACCAATACAGATTGCAGGATTTTGCCACAAAGACGAATATGGCTGTTTAGAATGAGATAATTTAATCATTTTGTGTATCTTCATCCAAACTTCCTTGGAATGCAACATAATAGGGTTAGAGATTCTACCTGAATTTTGAGAGAGGAGCTCTATGGGTGTAAAGGGAAAGGATAAAGATTTTTCTATAATGGGCCAGTCTAACTTGCATTGTCCAGTCCAATGTAGGGCAAGTTTCACCATCTCAAAAGAGATATAGTACAATCTTGGGTCAGAGCATAGCCAGAGCGTTGAGCCGATCTTGTGACATAGTGTTTCTAAGGAAAGTTTTTATCCTCTTTAATGTAGAAAAGCACCACTCAGACTCTGATGTTGTCATTGGTGTTGTGATGATGATGTTGCGAAGACTTACAGTTTAAGTGAATGTTTCTCCAAGGTCGTTTTCCATCAAAACCTGATAGAGAGCCAGTGCACCTTTGCAACTCCGGAACTCCTCATTCTCGTAGATCAGGGACAGTTCTGTTTTAAGTCTGGCCTTGTCCAATGAGGGATAGGCTTCCACCGTGGTTTCCAGTGCTGAATCTGGGAACTTTCTGCTGTGTTGTTGGAACAAGTCTCCTTGCAAGACAGTGGCACTGATGAGGTGCTTGGTGAAAGAAAACCTCTCCTTGGCATGGCTCATGACGGTGTCACATACCTATGTGATAACATACAATTATAAAAAAGGTAAAGAATTAGGTCTTCACGTCTCACTACAATCAATGTTCTGAATAGCTAGCCTATATTGTGTAATAAACCAAAATGGTTAACTGTAATTATTCATAGATATCATATGACAATAAACATTTGAGTCTGGACTACTATATCAAGTGGTGAGCATCTTCATTAGATTTTTTTGATGATGTCTTTGTTTCTCTCTGTTCCTCTGTGTCTCTGTGTGTCTGTTCCTCTGTGTGTCTCTGTGGGCCCTATCTTAGCCTGGCGCAAGTGCCATTTTTGCTATGTGCATAAGATAGCAAACGCGCTTGCGCTGGGTCTGTGCCGCTGTGGGTGTGAGGTCTAAACATGAAGGCAAAAGGAAGGCGTGGCTGGGCACGTTTGCTATCTTGTGCTCAGGGTAAAACATGCTCGTGCCTTAGGGTCGTGTCTTGTGCTGATCAAAAGCGTAAGTGGAAGGCGGGAGGCGCAATGGATTTAATTTATTCAAGGTGTGTCCAAATCCAACTTTGCTGTCTTGTGCCAGGGGTGGGAGTGATATTTCGCCCTGCCCCGCCCTTTGCGCCACCAGTGCAAAGCAGGATAGACCTATCAGACGTGCCCAAGTGCCCTCATTAATTCACAGGGGAGTTTAGGCCGAACTTGCAATAAACCAATCAGAAAGTCAGCTCTCATCACCTTTCAAGAGGCAGGTGCGCCAGCAGCGCAAGCGGAGGCAGCATGACGGCAGATTTACCAGGAGGAAACAAAGAGAAAAGATTTTCAAAGCAAGGAGACAGATCTCCTGGTTCCAGAAGAGAATGCGCAAGAGCACGCAATATATGGAGACAGCAGGACGTCTCCAAAACAGCTTCACGCCGAAATAGTTTATATACAATAATACAATAAATATGAACTGCAAATGTCATGCAGATATGTAACTGGTTATGTTTTAACCTGAAGCACCTTGAAACTGTGTTGTAATTTATAATTAATTATTAGCATCATCATCATTATTAATTTTACTGGCTGAGGAGCGGGGAGAGAGATGGTGTAGTAGAGAGGGGAGGCGAACAGATCCAGAGGCCGCGAAGCTTCCGCACAGCTGTTGGGTAGCTTGATGATTTCATAGAACCGCTCCTGTATATTGTTGCGTCCATCAATGTACCTTAGTACCAGGACTAGCTGACAGTGTGTGGAAATGTCAGTAGTTTCATCAGCCTGGATTGCTAAAAACTCAGCTGTCTTTACTTCATCTATGATCTGTTCTCTGAGAACTGCCAGCATACAGTCCAGGAGCTTGTTCTGAACTGTCTTCGAGGTGCCTTTAAATACGGTCGCATTTTCAAGGTGCTCCCTCAAGTCCCAATCAATGGATGCCATTAAGTTGACTAAACCTCTGAATATCCCGGTGTTGTCTTAGGAATCCCTTTCATCATGTCCCCGCATTGCTAATTCAAAAGCACCACAAAATTTTACATTTATTTTGGATAAAATATTACGGTTTTTATCTACCTCTTCATTGTGCCTTCTTACAGCAATGCGGTCCCCGTCATCTAGCTGCGTTGCTATGCTAATCTTTCCGAGCACAGCTAGCTTTATGCAGTTTTCCCTGTGAATTTTGGACCTCTCATGCTTCTTGATCCGTTCAGAGAGGTGCTTTAAGTCAGTTAGTCCAGTCTTTGTCCAAGTTGAATCACATTTGTCACTTCTGAAGAGGATACAGGGGAAACAGAAAAGTGCATTGGCTGCTCCACAACCTGCCAGCCACGTCTTACGGTTCAACCAGCTCAGACAAAAACTCTGTTTGTACAATTTATCTTTCTCCTTGGTTTGCTGGGAAATGTTCATTTCAGGTTTGTCGGGTCCCAGCTCCTTAACGAGAAGTTTTTCCTCCGTCGTCCGTCTCGCAAAAGGGTACATTAATAATTTCACCGAATTTGGTGGAAGCTGTGCTTCAACTCCAGTTGTCACTGCCATCGCCATCGCCATCGCCATCATCTCTCTTCCTCGTCACCATAGTTTTTTTTCTCCTGCTGTAGGACAGAGTCTGGGAGTCGCACTACAAAAAAAAACTATCACTGGCTCCTCACGTAGCTTTAGCAATCATAAACCTTCACACATTTTACCTAGCAGTTGGGGCTACATTTCCAGCGCCCCACCGGCATTAAATTTGGTGACATTGATAGGCCAATTATTAATAATTTTTCCCTAGCAACCATAACCGGATTGGCTACTTAGCTGCAGGTCAGGGGCACTTTGCCGAGCGCCCCGTGAAAGAATGATACACTGTAGGTCAGTCTAATCAGAGGCATGCAACTAATTGTGATCACACCAAAATCTAATTAAAAGGCCCTGTCAACCATAATATCCACTCAAAAAAAAAAAGAAAAAAAGTGGCTGTTGACGGTATTACACTAGTCTTTATCACTTGATTAAAGGCAGGTGTAATCATTCCCACAAAACAAAACAAAAAATCAGGTACGAACTTCAAAACAAAGTTTGAGCTCATTAAATCTGTCACCAGGAAGTGCATGATTACTCAAGCTCAGTGTGAAAAAGACACATTTGAAACATTTGGATGAAGAAGGTCACAAAGCTAGCTCGTCAAAACTGCAGTTTGTCCAAAAACAAGTGACATTCTTGGGTCATGTGATGACATGTGAGGGCAAATCCCTCTCCCAAAAAAGAGTAAAAGCATTTTAAAACATTTTCAAACTCAATCATAAAGAAACACGTTATGCCTTTTGTGTTCCTGTTGCAGGCCCTTCATTCCCACTGGTGTTTTCACTGGTGTCCTCAAGGCCCCCCTGAGTGCAATCGCACCTGGGTGAGGCCTAGAAGCACACAGTAAAGTGACATGGACTGCTGATGCAGGGTAAACATTTGTTGACTTAAAACTTGTCCTTCGGAAGACTCTGACGACTCCAACTCTTGGGTTACCAGATCCAAACCGACCTTTCGCTCAGACTGTAGACAAAGAGTGTTGAGTGTTACTCCAGGACCACGGAGACAGACACAGACCTGTAGCCTACTTTTCAGCTAAACTACAGGAATTCCTACTTTTAAAGGTGACTGTAAACTAATTCTGCTCTCGTATGTCTCCGCCAGTCCCACCAATCTTACGTTGTTTCTTTTGCAATGATTCTCCAGGATTTGCACACGGTCCCATAGCATATCCACCTTTTTCCCCATGGTACCGGTGTTTGTCACAAGGCCCTCAGTCGTGTCCTCCAGCTGGGAGATTCGCTCCTCCGCCTCCTCCACTCGTACCTGTAGCCCGCTGACAGAGTTTTTCAGCTCGGTGGTGGTTTCTTTGATGGTCACTACATCAGCAGCTACTTCCGTCAGTTTAGTACTCAGTTTGGTTATTTAAGCAAAGATTTTTTCCATACTTATTTTCTGTTCTGCAGCTTCGTCGGGAGACTTGTCCTCATTAGCAGCTAGCTTGTTCCGAGTAGCTATGTGGCCCATATCCTTAAAATATTTCGACGTTGTCGCCATTTCTCACCGCCAAAAATGTAGTCAAAGTACTCAGAACTTTTCTGGGATAAAGTCTATCAATATTTAGCTCAAGGTAGGCAGATAAATATGGATTAAACAATTAAATTAGTTGCGAGTGGTCTGAGCCCTCCTACAGTGCTGCCATCCTGCTCAGCGTACCCACGTGACTCCTCATTTTCATTTAGTTCTAGGGATAACCTAATCAGCATTTCTGTAAATGTGCCAGTGTTAGACAGACAGTTAGCTGGCTAAATTTCAACTGCAGGTGAGAAGTTTTGAAACCTATGAAGTGTATTTTTTGGCCACTTGGGCTGTGTTGATTATATATATGACAACCACCCCAAACTAGAGCTGTAACATGTAATTGGTTAATAGATAATTAATCAACTATCAAATTAATCACCAATAATTCTGATAATTGATTAATCACTTTGAGTAATTTTTTAAAGAAAAAAAGTCTCAATAGTCTGTTTTTAGTGTGAATATATTCAAATGTGAATATTTTCTGGTTTTTTTAGTCCTCTGTGACAGTAAACTGAATATATCTAGTTTGTGGACAAAAGAAGACATTTGAGGACGTCATCTTGGGCTTCAAGAAACGCTGATCAAATGATTTTCACACTTTTTTTTTACATTTTATAGTCCAACCAACTGATTGATTAATCAATACATTAATTCTGAAATAATAAATTATGAAATATTAAAAATAATTGTTAGTAGCAGCACCACCCCAAACAAATGAAATAAATGTCATTAGTCCAGTAGTGGCACACTTAAAAGTTATCTTACCTTCTCTGCAATCAAGAGCACTAAACAGTAGAATGAAAACAGATCTATCGGACTTGTGTATACAGCATTTTTATGACAATCAACCATAATCAAAATTCTTTGCTCACCTTAGTTTCCATTGTTTTCACTGGATGCGATTAGTGCATTGTCTTTCTGAGCCACAGCCAGATCTTGGGGTGAATCACTGGGACTCTGGTTCACTACCAGCCTATAAGGATCTGTCACTGCAGAAGGTGATGTGGTGATCAACCTCACCAGATTGTTGATGCATCCCAAAAAGACTGACCAACACTTTTAAATTCACTTAGAGCTGCAAACCACGGCTGCAGACTCAAGAATGACTCGACGACACAATTTTAGAATTCAAGATCTAAACAAGATTAGTGGATTCTGAAAAGGAATAGTGAACTTTAGTGGCTCACTCAGTTACAGCATGGTCTTAAAGATCTTGTTTTTAAAGGTACACTTGTAGTTTTGGAAAAGAATTTTGAATCAAAAAAGAATATTCACGGATACATACATGACTGACTGAATTAATAATTAATTACAGAATAAACAAATTGTCCTCAAAGAGCATAATTTTCATATGGTTTCTTTTCTTTGCAGGGACCCAACTTTCTGGCTTCAGACAGTGTTTTAGGGACCTCATTTTCCTCTTAGGATCCCTTATTTATTCAGTTATGAAAATATATCAATATTTGCGTTTGTATTATTACTTTTCTGAGTTTGAATTTCTTTTCCAAAACTGCATAATGTGCCTTTATAGTTGCTAGGTTTACACTAAATGGTCAGAAGTATGCCACACAGTACCTTCATAACTGTTAAAAGGATGGTTCCTGTTATTCGAAGTGTGTTTGTATAGGGTACTTATCCATAGTCAGTGTATTGCCCACAGTAGATGTTAGTTGCCTGCTTCTGGTTTGGAGAAGCAGCAGGAGTACCAATGTAGATGAGCTAAACAGTATACTGCTTTAGACAGGGTTAGCAGCAAAATATTTTAACCACTTGAAAGTGTTCTTCCCAACAAAAAAGTATTTAACTTTATGCAATATTTCAAATATTTTCACTGCTTTACCTTCCTGTCAGCCAGCCTTTCCAACAGGATCTCACCTTTATACAAGCCAAATATCATATCTCCAAAGCCACTCGAGTCTTAGCAGAAGCACTACTTACTTAATACATGGTTGGTTTGGAGAGCGCGATATTTGGCTTATATAACAGCAGTATACCATGAGAAAAGGCTGCCTGGTAGAAAGGTGAAGCTGAGAAAATATTCAAAATATAATGTACATTTAAACTGATACAAATTTTTGTAAGTGGTTAAAATATGTTATATGTTGTTGCTGACCCTTTCCTCAACAGTGCATTGCTACGCTTCTGTGCTGGTACGCGTCTTTGCTTCTACAAAATTGGAGGCGTGTCAACATCCATCGACTGCAGGTAAGTCAGTGTCTCATACAACCTAGGTTCTGTATAAACACCTGAAAAATGTTAGAAATTAGTTTTAATACAAATATGAAATATTGTAGTTAAAGATATAGTTTTTGCACATGTTTGTTTACATCCGCTTCCACAAAAGATCACGTGAAATTGCGTACCACGAAATCTCGCGAGATCATCTCGCGGGATTCACCCAATTCAGAATCTTAATATAAAATTATAATAAGGCCTGGTTGTAATCTGGATGATTTTGGAGAAAGTATTAAATGAATATTTAATAGTCAGTGTCTTATTATGAACATATTTACAAGAAAAGTTGCAAAAATGTTTGTGAATGCTGTC
This sequence comes from Lutjanus erythropterus, assembly GCF_056507025.1. NCBI lineage: Eukaryota > Metazoa > Chordata > Actinopteri > Lutjaniformes > Lutjanidae > Lutjanus > Lutjanus erythropterus. The sequence goes on from NW_028146646.1 coordinate 138,070, forward strand.
AATCACAGTTCTTAGAAAGACTGAAAATCGGAACTGGCCAAAATCAGAATCAGTAGGTCAGACCCCTCAAAAATCGGAAATCGGAATCGGCTAAGAAAGTTGAAATCGGTGCAAGTCTAGATTTTACAACATCCAATCACAGCACAGATGTTTTTCATGACAGCCAGTCACAATACGGAGTCATTTTCAAACAACCAATCAGAATGCAGGGTTGTTTTGCAACGGCCAATCAGAATATAGGGATACTTTACAACAGCCAGTCACAATACAGGGGGATTTTCCAGCAACCAATCAGAATAAAGAGGTAATTCTCAACAGCCAATCACATTACAGTGGGATTTTCCAACAGCCAATCAGAATACAGGGGGATTTTCCAATAGCCAATCAGAATACAGGGGGATTTTACAACAGCCAATCAGAATAAAGGGGGGTTTTACAACAGCCAATTACAATGCAGGGGGATTTTCTAACAGCCAATCACAGCACAGATGTTTTTCATGACAGCCAGTCACAATACAGAGTCATTTTCAAACAACCAATCAGAATGCAGGGTTGTTTTGCAACGGCCAATCAGAATATAGGGAGATTTTACAACAGCCAATCACAATACAGGGGGATTTTCCAACAGCCAATCAGAAAACAGGGGGATTTTACAACAGCCAATCACAAAACAGGGTGATTTTCAAACAGCCAATCAGAATACAGGGGAATTTTACAACAGCCAATCACAATGCAGTGGGATTTTACAACAGCCAATCACAGCAAAGGGTGATTTTCCAACAGCCAATCAGAATGCAGGGGGATTTTACAACATCCAATCACAGCACAGATGTTTTTCATGACAGCCAGTGACAATATGGGGTCATTTTCAAACAACCAATCAGAATGCAGGGGATTTTTGCAACAGCCAATCAGAATATAGGGGCATTTTACAACAGCCAGTTACAATACAGGGGGATTTTCCAACAGCCAATTAGAATACAGGGGGATTTTCCAGCAACCAATCAGAATAAAGAGGTACTTCTCAACAGCTAATCACATTAAAGTGGGATTTTCCAACAGCCAATTACAATACAGGGGGATTTTCCAACAGCCAATCACAATGCAGGGGGATTTTACAACAACCAATCACAGTGCAGTGGGATTTTCCAACAGCCAATCACAATGCAGGGGGATTTTACATCAACCAATCACATTACAGTGGGATTTTCAAACAGCCAATCAGAATGCAGGGGGATTTTGCAACAGCCAATCAGAATACAGAGGGACTTTCAAACAGCCAATCAGAATACAGGGGGATTTTCCAGTAACCAATCAGAATAAAGAGGTATTTCTCAACAGCCAATCACATTACAGAGTGATTTTACAACAGCCAATCAGAATACAGGGGGGTTTTCCAATAGCCAATCAGAATACAGGAGGATTTTACAACAGCCAATCACAAAACAGGGTGATTTTCAAACAGCCAATCAGAATACAGGGGAATTTTACAACAGCCAATCACAATGCAGTGGGATTTTCCAACAGCCAATCACAGCACAGGAGGATTTTCCAACAGCCAATCAGAATACAGGGGAATTTTACAACAGCCAATCACAATACAGGGGGATTTTAAAACAGCCAATCAGAATATAGGGGGATTTTCTAGCAACCAATCAGAATAAAGAGGTATTTCTCAACAGCCAGTCACATTACAGTGGGATTTTACAACAGCCAATCACAATACAGGGGGAATTTCCAGTAACCAATCAGAATAAAGAGGTACTTCTCAACAGCCAATCACATTACAGTGGTATTTTACAACAGCCAATCACAATACAGGGGCAATTTCCAGTAACCAATCAGAATAAAGAGGTACTTCTCAACAGTCAATCACATTACAGTGGTATTTTACAACAGCCAATCACAATACAGGGGGATTTTCCAGCAACCAATCAGAATAAAGAGGTATTTCTCAACAGCCAATCACATTACAGTGGGATTTTACAACACCCAATCACAATACAGGGTGATTTTACGATAGCCAATCACAGCACAGATGTTTTTCACGACAGCCAATCACAATACGGGGTCATTTTTAAACAACCAATCAGAATGCAGGGGTTTTTGCAACGGCCAATCAGAATACAGGGGGATTTTGCAACAGCCAATCACAATACTGGGGATTTTCCAGCAACCAATCAGAATGAAGAGGTACTTCTCAACAGCCAAAAACATTACAGGGGGATTTTACAACAGCCAATCACAATACAGGGTGATTTTACAATAGCCAATCACAGCACAGATGTTTTTCATGACATCCAATCACAATACAAGGTCATTTTCAAACAGCCAATCTGAATAAAGGGGGATTTTGCAACAGCTAATCACAGCACAGATGTTCTTCATGACAGCCAATCATAACAGAGGGGTATTTTCAAACAAACACTTACAACACAGGGAGATTTTACAATATATACAATTTTACAATATATGATTATCAAAGTTCATAGACTGTTTAATGTGTATGTTATTTAGGAGGTGTGTCAAAAAGTAACAGGACTTAGTGTGCTGTGTGAGCTATGAGTCGGGTAGGGATTAGCGGGTTGTGTCAGTTTGTGACAGATTTTTCCTCAGCCGGACCAGAAACTTCAGGTTGGTCCATTGCTCGGTGCCCATCACTTGACGGCCTGAAATTAAAGAAAAAAGGTCATATATTTGTATACAATATAATTGATATGAGTATGCAGTTATCAGTATGACTATTTCTATTATTGTATATGATGGGATATTAGAATGTCAGTATCAATATATAAAAATGCACAGTAACAAAAATCAAGTAGGGCAAGAACATCCTCTGAATTAAAATTGAATTCAAATATAAAAAATAATTCAGAGGATTATCTTCTGCCTCCTCAAACCTAATGTACCCCAGTGTGGGGGCTGGATTTGTTTTTAGAGTGGCAGTGTGAAAATATTTTAAATGTATGGCAAACAGGTTCTGGTAAGGATGGAATGTAAGGTTTATGCCACAGGTATCCTAAATTAACAGCATTGGGAAATACCCAAATCATTTTTTTATGTTTTCTGTAATGGTTAATACACCAGTATGTAGAGGGAATTTAACCGAAATATTTCTAATGCTAAAATGTAATTATTATTGTTATCCATGAATTTTCAAATTTACTGTTTACAAAAAAACCCCAGAAAACATAGTAAAGCACATTATTATTTCTTGATTAAGATGTCAAATTATAGTTATTTACTTGCATTCCTGAACATAAAAAAATGTTTTAGTGGTTGAATGCTATGCTTGATTAATTTCTGACTTCTCAGAGAAGCCCAGTGAGCCAGCTCAAATTTGGGTACAAAAAGGTGAATTCAGTTTGAAATTCCTCATTCCTGTTCACAATGGTAAAACGTCGAGAGTGCAGTGAAAATCAAAGAGTACACATTAAAACACTTCATGATGCTGGATGATCTCTGAGACAAATAGGGAAAGACATGGACTCAATTGCTTATGTGCTCAAAAAGTTACATTCAGTCACCCAAAAATGTATCTGTTTCACAAATGAATCACCATAGTTCACGTTCATGTAATTTATGTTTGGAGCAGACAAATCCACATTATCCTGTTTATTTATTTATTTTTTTTTTTTTGTTTGACTTTTGCTGTTACAAATACCCATTTTTGGTAAACTGAAGAATAACGACACAAAAACAAAAAACACAACAAAAAATTAGAAGATAGTTGTGTCCTCAACTTATTTCCACGATCCAATACAAAAGTATCAGAACTGATCAATATTAGTATGCTCATAATAATATAATTGATTTCAATGCATTGCTGTTTCTTATTAAATTCTCTCACCCCTGTTTTTTCTTTTTCTCACAAGATAATCAAAATTAATTAGTACAGAGGAATTCTCTACTCTTCTACGCATGCTTTTTGGAGTCTTACTTCACACAATATAATTATTACCCAGTAATGATTTTTCCATACACTATTGTGGATTTAGTAAACACTGAGTCGTACTTTGCACAATACGACAATTAACCAGTGATAATTTTTCCCATACAGTATTGTGGTCTTAGTAAACTCTTTTAAGTTGGACTCGTCAGTGCACCTCCAGGTTTCTACTAAACCTTGGTTAAAAACTGTCGGGACTCTTTCCCATCTCAACTCTTACATCTTGACATCTTTAGTAACCTGGTTTTTCCCCGTTTTTTATTTTTCTAAAAATCAATTAAATAAATTTTCAGATTCTCACCAATCAGAATTGTTGAATCGCAGCGCTGAGTGAGTCTGGTCTCGGGTCTAAGGCCCTCCTTCTCACCCGTCTTTGTGGGGAGGTTGAGGTTGAAGGAAATATCTCCTCAGGGTGTGCACTACCACCGTCGACCCTGAGTCCAGAAACCCTCACACAGGCGATCCCACTTCTGACACCAAATTGTAAATTGAAAATCTGAAAATTAAGACCATGACCCCATGACCAAGATTGTCTTTCTGGTGTTTTAATCGAGCTTTGCAAAGGATCAGTACACAGTCACACACAAAGTGAAAAAGGAACTGATAATGAGTCAAGAATGTAAATCTGTTTTACAGGGTTAGGAGATGAAGGAGGTTGGGTCAGGATGGACCTGAAGTGCTTATCGGGAGAGTCGGGATGTGATTGTGTTATCAGAAGTTGTTCTTCCAAAGAGAGAACAACTGTGTGTTCAAGGACCAGTAACCAGTTAGTGCCTGACAGAACATCAGAAATAACTAAGAGGAACAACAGTGACCAGTTTGGTGAATAATTTTCCCACCACAGTGATTACACAGCGTTGACTAATTTCTCTATCATCCCTGGACACATCAAGACCATAAATACTGGGCAACAGGTCCCACTTGTTACAACACAGACATTCTTCCTCTGTGGGCATAGAGTCACAGCATTCACAGGAGCACAACCAGTCTTCACAGATTCACAGACATGCAGCAGCTGCTTCACCCTCGTCTGCCCGTTGCCCCTCTCTCTCTATCCTCATCCGCTCTTTCTTTGTAGGAACTCAAACTCCTCATCCGTATACTCGGGCTCAAATAAGTACTGGCAGCCACTGAAATCAAAGGTCTCATCTACATTCTCCAAATCAGGTAAATATTTAGCCATGACACTTCAATCGGCCTAGTGAACTCTCACCTGTACTATGGGACAACCAACTGACTTTTACAAGTCATGGCTCCTCTGTTTTTTTCTGGTAACAAGCAAAGATCCCGTGAGATTTTGTTACACACAGCCCGGAGCAAGTGAAGGGTAAGACAGACGCTTCGCATGCTGTTGACAGAGATAAAACTGGCGATCTGAGCAGGTCTGTGGTGAAAAAAAGCACTTTCAATGCAACGGGGCGCATTTGTCCAATGTATACTGTTGTACTTATTTTGCAGCTGCCAGCTGCATCTGCCTCCCTCAATACTGGAATACTGGAAAAGTTGTCCTTTAATACTCACTTGTAATTACACCATATCTAGATGGAGACAACATTCTATGAAATTTACTGACCATTCTATGGCCATTATCACTAAAGGCTAAAACACACCGGGCCACGCTGCATCACTCTCGTCCAAGACACTGTGCTTGGAATATATCTCGACCTCAGCATCTCTGACCCCCCATCTTTGCCCTCAAGCTAGCGTGTGTTGTCAGACTGAGCTCCTGTCTGTGCAGGAGAGCAGAGACAGTGGTCTGAAGAAGTGTGTGTGTTAAAGTGATAGTTCACCCAAAAATGAAATTTCACTCATGCCATTTACACCATGTTTTTAGCCTAAATGTCATCTGTAGCCTCTCAGCCCGGAACTGTGCACACACCTGAAGCAGGTACACAAGCTCTTGCCCAAGTGGTGTAGCTGCAGCAAAGAAATGATGTTCCTCTTCTATATCAGTCCTTGGACATTTTCTTCTTGGTTGAGAGTTTGCAAAGTCAACTGTACGCATAACAAGTAACTATTTCTGAGAAGATCTCGCTCTGTCTGAGTTGCTTCCAGGTAGCATGTAAACACAGGTATGAAAGTATCGCAAGACCTTGTATATCTCATGTTGCGCCGCTTGGGCAAGAGCTTCTGTACCCACTTTAGGCGTGTGCAAGCAACTCCGGTCTGAGAGGTTACAGTTGACATTTAGTCTAAAAATATGGCGTCTTTTTGGGTCAAATTTTAAGGTTGCAGCTTACAGACACTTGGGTTACACCACACAAAGAGTATGGAGACATTTTGTGGGGTTTTTTGTGTTCTTTTTCTACATTTTAAAACTGGTCACCATTCACTACAATTGTACTAAGTTTGGCCGCAACACTGTTTTCCACTGAAGCTCCAGGAGTGTTTTGTGAACTGGAGATCTTCACCCATCCTCACATCAGCACAGGGATGAGTAGATATCAGGAGAAATTTAATTTGTGGGTAAACTATCACCTTAGGCTCTCAATACTTTCTAACCTCTAAATGAATGACTGTGGATTCAAGTTTAGTTTCTCACCTGTGATGCTGTTTATACTTTTAGGTCACTGCTTTATTTTACCATTTCTTTATATTCGCTTAAGAAGTAATGGCAATGCTTCAATTTGTGTTCAACATTGTAGAGAAAGGCTATGTAGCAGTAGGTTTGGGCCAAAAATACACATATGTGTAAAGCCATTGATGGAATTGTACTTTTGGAATTGGTTCTTAAGTGGGTTAACAGGGTGTCAAGGCCCATCCCTTATCTTGGGGCTCTCGAGTTGCTTACCTGGTAGTGCACATGCCCCATATGCAACACTAAAGTCCTTACTGCATAGCCCCTGGTGCATAGCCCCCTCTTCTGTGCTTTGTTCTTGCTACATGCCACAGCTTGTCCTGTTATTGAAAAAAAAGAAAATTATCATATTACATATGTGAGAGTGCTGTTTGTGGACTACAGTTCAGGGTGTAACACCATAGGGCCCTTCAGGCTCATCAGCAAGTTAAAGAATCTGGGCCTGAACAGGTGATGGGTACCTCCCTCACCCGCTATGTGGTGTGTGTGCGTGAGTGTGTGTACATGTGTGCATCTTTGTAGGGGTAAAACTATATGAGTTAGTGGTCCTCATTGCATGTTTGCATTCACTCTGCTTCATGTGGATGTGAACCACAGAAATACAATGTGAGCTTAATGCTGATGTAGGTAAGTTCAAAGCCACTCGATAACATCAATCACACGTGCACTCCGTGTAATGCATACATGTGTATCAAGGACCCAGGTGCAGAGAAAACAAAAACCAAGTCGGGAAAAGTTTGAGTCTGTGACTTCAGACGCATTAAATTTGCACATGGGAATCAATAGTGGAATTGGAAATCTCAATTCTTAATGATTCTGGAGTAATCGTAATTTTGGAACTGGTTCTAAAGTAAAACCAGGTCTTGATGCCCATCCCTAATAGCTACTGCTATATTTTGTAAGCTACTTTTACAGTATGGCTTACAATTTATTCAAAAGATATTATCTTAACCCTTGTGCATTCCTTAATAAGTACAGCACATATTAGGGATGCACCAATCGACCAGAACCGGCCGGTTTTCAGCATGACCTGCCCTGACCGGTGACCGGCCGGTCAGCGTCACATATCTGATTCTGTGCCCGTCATTGTCACACACGAGTTCTGCACGATGGTCACGTCATGTGCGCAGCAGACAAACTGACCGCTGATAACAGCTACATACACAGAGACAGTCAGAGAGACAGAGAGAGAGAGAGAGAGAGAGAGAGAGAGAGACAGAGAGAGAGAGAGAGAGAGAGAGAGACTTTGTGTGTGTGTAAACTCATGGACTCTCAGACTTTGTGTTTTTCTGTTTTTCTTGCACCTGTGTCCTTCATGCAGCTGTCTGTTTACATGAATGAGATGAATGAGTGAATGTTTGACTGTGGATTATTGAGGGACTTTGAACTTTACTACAAGTAAAGCTCAAAGCTCACATTTAATTTCTCTAAGTCCACATTCACATCAAGTATAGTTTACAGCAGACATACAAAAACAACTTTGAAGACTGCAGGATGAGAGCCAAAAAAAACCCCAAACATGCTTTTATGCTCCAATGGCAATGGGATCAAAAATCGCAGTTTTGCCACTAGTCAAGGGGACAAAAATATCTTCTGGATGTAAATTGGGGAGCATTTTCATTACACAGTTTATTTTAGAGATATCATAGCATATGAAGTTTAAGTGTCTAAATTAACACAAAAATACACAACATGACCAAAGTGTATGCAATATGCTTTAACACAGCCAAAATGATGGAAAAATTATAATCCAAAAGGACAAAAATGTCCATGGGTGTTATTGAGGGTTAAATAGTGTTCATAATTACACCATGTCTTAATAGGGGCTAGGGCTGAACAAATTTTAAGAAATATCTAGTTGCAATTATTTTGATTGATTTTGCTATTGCAATAGGATTTGTAATATTGGAGGAAAGGATATTTTTTACATTTTTTACAATTATTATTAATTGTTCAGCCCTAATAGAGACTAAATTCTATCTGTCCTATTTTTTTGGATCAACCAATCACACCTTTTAAAAGAATAAGTCATACCCAGCAACAGCGTCAACCACACCTCCTCACCAAGATAAAAATTTCTGTCCCTCCTCCTTTTTTTTCATTTTTTAGAATGTTTGTGAGTACCGCTCCAGATATTCAGAGGAGAGATACATGGCTTTCACTGAGATGTTGCAAAGGTCAGACTTTAAATAGAGTGGAATTGGCCATGGACACTGCAATCGACACAATTCTAATCATACAGTTGGTCTAATCATGTTGGTTGGTTAATGGTTTAATAATTTGTGTATCAATTACTTTGTGGCTGATCAGGTTAATTATCAGCTAATTATTGTCAGTTTCTAACTGCAGTATGCAATAAATGGTTGCCCTTTGTGTGTGTTTACCTGTCACTCACTACTGAAGGTACACAACACAACAAAAAGAACTGATACTTTTATACTAGTGAAACATAAAATTAGCTTTTAAATTGTCTGATTGACTGCATTTATTCATTGGTTTGATTAATGGTTTACAGTCTAATAATGGGTGTTTGTGTTGGTTATTTACAGTAGCTCATCTAGCTAATTATCAGCTAAAACTGTTTCATCTATATACAGTGTAATTACCACCTACTGTTTGTGCACTTTTGTGCCCTACAATGTGGCCAGAAAGCCCCAATAAATTTGAATTCATCATAGGCCAAAGTGACTTCTCCTAAAAATGACCTCATTCCAGGCCTGAGTATATGTTGCCAATAGCCTGTTCTGACAAAGAAAGAACCAATATTTTTATAGTCACACTTAAGCTACATCACATGGAAGCAGCTTACCTTAATGGTGATAACACACTTGCCACTCTGTATTTTACACGCAGCAGCAAACTCCTGGAACATAAGTATGCACACAAAGTGTTAAAGTGAAAAACACGGTGACACAAAACATTGCGTGGCAAAAACATAATATAGGACAAGCAAATGTATAATTCCTCTGGGATGAAAAAAAAGAAACATTCCAAAAACACAGAAATAACCTGATAGTTTAGTCTCACTGGCAAATTTGGCATGAATGCAACAAGTTGTGGCAAAGGACAAGCCCATCGTTACTTTGTGATCATCTCATGAAATCTTTGAATTGATACAGCTAAGTACGTAGTAATTTGTGTGTTACTGTATCTTCTGTTTGTTCTGTTTTGTCACGTGCTTCTGTCTTTTATGTGATACAGAACAGGATTTAGCTGTAAACCAGTTTTAAATGAATCAGGGCTGTTTAATTTGAACTGTAAACAGTAAAGGTGAACAGTAGAGTACAGATGGACGTTACTATGCTCAATGAAATAATGAAATATAGCAATATGTGGATTGTATAATTTGTCGTGTGATTACTGCTGTTCTCTCAAGGAGACTTTAAAAAGTTTTACATGGCTCATGTATCAAAATAAATGTTTTTATTCTTCAGTGCTTGTTGTCAAGGTTTATTGCACGAATGCAATAATATGTTTTCCTTTCTTCGTTAAGGACATGTTTTCATTATGAAGACTTGTTCAGTCAGTCTGTCAAAATATGTATCCCCCATTATGTGGGGACACACATTCTGTCAGGCTGTATTTTCAGTCTGCCAAAATATGTATCCCCTGTCTACAAAGCCAGTCTTTACCATATCATCAAGTGGTTTTATTTTACAGTTTCTTACCCAGCAAAAAATAGAAAAAATTATACGTCACATGAAAATAAATATCAGTCTAATTTAATTACATACAGCATTCTGAAAAGAACAAATGATCAACATAACATTACATTCTCAAATTATTAACTAGGTAGACACAAAAAATGAATGCTCCATCCTGTCTAGATTACAGTCAATTGTCTACTCATATACAGCATGCTAGCCACGTTCATAGCCACACCTCACTGTGTCACAAACTCACTCACAAACTGTTAAAAACACGGCCAATTATCACTGAAACACATGGCGGACTTTCACCCAACATGTACACATGAACCAGTGAACAGGATGGGTGGTTTTAGTGCTAACGTTTAGACATAATGTAGGATACTGATCCAATGCTTACCTTGCGGAGCAAGCGAAAATAAACTTTGAAAAACATGGCGTCCTACATGGAGCAAATCCCAACACTACGGTGCCCTGGAAGGGATAAACAGAGCGAATCACCAGATCAACTGCAGAACAGGCAGCGCAACAGTACCACCCTGTGACGTAAATAGGCAACTGCCCAACATCAAGTAACTGTCTGACAAAAGGAATTGAGAACCGTAACACCAGTAATAGCATTTTAATTATTTTCAGTGTGATAAAATAAGATCAACAAAATATTTAAAAAGTATCAATGCCATTTTTTATGATTGAACAACACAGGGCTACACACACATACAGCATATATACACAAATATAAAGAAATATAATCGAAGGAGTATTTTCACAAATGTCTGACATTTCATATATGATTAACCAAATCATTTCAGCTCTTAGTGTGAGGGCCTGTACTTAAATTCTGTCATGATATAACACTTTAGAAATACCAATTTGAAGTAGTTAGATTCAGAAAAAGTATTCCATCCATCCACAACCGCTTGTCCTGACAGGTGGTGGTGGTGGTGGGGTCCACCTGACAAATATCACTTTGTATTCACTTTATTTGTGTTTTGGTCTGCACCAAATTTCTGCTGTTTGGTGCTAGGTAGGAAGTGTACAGTGAATTTATCACAGCCTTTTCACTGAAAACTGAATAGCTGCCTGCTGTTGCTAGAACCTGGGTTGATGACACTGAGGGTGAGATCTGAGTTTGCCATCTAGAAAATCAGAACAATCAGTTAAAAGAAGGTTAAAAAGTGTTGATTAATTAAGTGGTGATAATTTTTTACTTTGTAATAATTCACTAATATGGATTACTGCACTTTTAACAAACGAGAAATTGTTATGTAAGCGGCAGTTTTTTAAAGAGTGATTATATATATATATACACACAGCTTATAAAATTTTATAAATTTTATTCTTTTTCTATTTTTACCTGTTATAATGAAGGAAAACCCCAAACAGAAGTTTAGTGTGCATGTGTAGGCCTACTTTGAAATGAATTAAACACTGAACTATGCGTGCCTATTTGTGTAAAATTAATAAAATAAAAACTAGCCCACTTTAATATAAATAAAACATAGTGAAGTCCATTTCAGTGTGCTGTCATAGTTTTCTGTTTTTGTTTTCCTCAGCCACGTATAGCAATCAGCACCAAAGCACCTGAACATACAAACAAAACTACATCAGCTCCGGGTCTAAAATAAATGTTTTTCTGAAAAGCAATAACCTATTAAATGCTAGTGTTCTCACCTATTTAATGTGACTTGATTTTCATCTGTGAGGCGGGAGCGATATTTGGAATTTATGAAGTTCATGCTTCATGCTCACATAAGTATGTTGAGCCAAAGATGGACAGGACTTCAAATGGTTTTTCATGTTCATATAAGTGTCAGGAATGGCATTTCATGTTTCAAAAACAAGTTTGTCGGGTTTGGGGGGGGTTTCAATATCACTCCATTAGTGCTCTTTAGCGAGAACGGCCTTCTGACAGATGACTTTTTCAAGATCCGCTGTCAGGCTTTTGAACTTGGACACCCATAAGTCTTTATCCGCTATGTCGGCCAGTTCAATTTCAAGATCGGGCTGAATTACTCTTGCGAATGCAGAAATGTTCAGCAGGGATGGGTCCATGTCCAGGGGTGTGACAGGGAAGGACAGAGTGTTTTTTTCCCTTTCTGAACTCGCTGAATCTTTCCCCAAATGCTGTTTGAGCACACAGTGCTTCTGGGTGCAAGATGCAGTGAAACGTCAGCAGCTTTCGATCCAGTGACTTCTGAAGTAAATTCACAAAGCCCTTCTGTGCTCCTCTCATACTACTGTCAGTTGCCACTGACACCAGGTGAGTGGTTTTTTTTTCCTTTGGCTTTTAGGCAACTCACAACAGCCTCACAAATGTCCTCCCCCCATGTTTGGCCTTTTAGCGTTATAAGTTCAATCAGTTCTTCCTGCAACCCATCAGAGTTTACACATCTGCATAACAGTGCTGTTACATCACTTGACTCATCACAGGCAATTGAATATGCTTGAGCTGAATTGATGTCATTAATTTGCTTACTGGTGATGTTTGATGCCATTTTAATGGCCCTGTCCTTGACGGTCTTTGCAGAGAGAGGCACTTCTTTAATTTTCTGAACAATTTCCTGTTTTGTACTTTTCAGCAAATGCTTGCTCTGAAAATGTCTTTCAACGTTACATTTTTTTTGGTTTGCTAATTTCTCGCCACATATCAAGCACACAGGTAAGCCAGCATCGCTGGCAGTTAAGGCAAAGGAATATGTCCACGCAGAATTAAACTCTCTATTTTCCTCTGAGACTTTTCTTTTTTTGGATTTATTCATGGTTGGCTTACCGAGGGCGGGGATCGCACACTCAAGAAGCCCCCTGCAGGTAAAGGCGTGGATAGACGTGGATGTGATGCATATTTTAGTTGACAGATTATTAAAACTTTTTAAAATTAGTATCACCTCAAACTCCAAGATAACTGTGCAACAAAATAAATAAAAATGAAATAAATCAAAGTTAAATTAAGAAATAACTGTTATTCATTTTCTTTCTTTTCTTTTTTTTCTGTCAAAGCCAGAGGGAGCCACTACAAGGAGGCTGAAGAGCTGCTTGCAGCTCCAGAGCCATGGGTTGCCGACCCCTCCCTTAGGCCTTCTTGAAGGTCAGTGATATCTTGCTGGTGACTAAGCCATCGAGACCAACGCTGTTGCTCGGTGGCTGACTTGATAGTACTGACTTGTTTAAGGCAGACTTTCGTGGTGTAGTGGAGGATCTGCATGTCCGGGACTGAAATTGCGCTCATCCCGGTGTCTGTTAGAAAAGAATTTTCAGACACTTGAATTTTCTTCATTAAAGTTTCTCCTAACAGCACAGCACAGGACAGCAGACAGAGCTGTGTTAGTAGACAGAAAAAATAAAACTGGAGACTCATGATCCTTATCCATTAGTACAGCTCTTAATATTAAACACAAACTTAATTATAACTTACCCAAACAATAGTAACAGTAACAGTAACTGCAGTAAAGTTTTAGTACAGAAAACTCTTGTTCAGCTATTATTGTGCGGTGTTTGCTGCCCTCAAGTGGAGTTTATATATGGCACGTATATGACACGTATGGCATGGTTTGTATATAGTACAAACATGTCATGAGCTAACTGCGGCCTCCCCCTTATTCCAGCAAAATCCTTTTCCATTTTGCTGCATTTTTGGTGTCTGGCAAAGTTTTGGCTGAACTGAAGTCCCAGCTCTAATTGTCACGGTTCGCCACTGAGGTGCAATTCAGGGATAAAGATACTTTCCTCAAATGTCTTTTCTTTGGTGCTTCTATGAACAGGTGCTATGAAAAAAAATTACAAAAAAAAGGAAAAAGAAATACCAGCTTTTTGGCTGGTTGTTTATTATTTATTATTATTATTGTTGTTGTTGTTGTTGTTGTTGTTGTTATTATTTAATATTTATTCACTGTAAACCTGAGTAAGTTAGGCAAGTACTAGAGTAAAGCTAACTTTTTTTTGAGCCAATAAACTCAAAAGTTCAGGGTTATCAGTGCTTAAAATTTTGGAATAAGTGTTAGATGTACTCTTTGATTACAGTGAAAATTAAAATTGATTAAGCAAACAGATATTTTCAACACATGTAACTCTAAATTTTCGTTCACCTTGCTCACTGCAAGAGCTGAATAATTTTCAGTATGAAAACTAGGTGTGTCACAGTAAAATGCAGAAAAAGCAACAACAACAAAAAAAAACATATCAATTAAGTTTAGTTTCTTTTCATTTACGCTGAACAGAGAGCAGTGCAATTTACTGGGAGGAGCTCAGACTGAGGATACACTGGTGTATCCCTTGATTGGGCAGTTTTGGCGATTTTCATCTTGTGTCATCAAGACCCACAAACTGAGACTTTCCTGCAGGCGACAGCATGTTCATTAATCTGCTGCCTGCAGCACTCATGGATCAGTGGACTGTACTAGCGGGTCTTAGCCCCCAGAAAAATTACGGCTATGGCTCCGTCCTTTGTCCGGTTGCCACCGTGGGTCCCCTGCACAACTTGACCTCTGTTCACTGGCCTCGTTTCTGGCTTGAGACAACGTATGAACCCCAAGGCATTAAAGCTATGGGAAAGGGGAGAGGGATGAAGGTGGGCCCTCTTATTCTACCCATTGGCCTGACCATGAAGCTCGTTGAAGGCTCCCTAAGGCGCACAGTCTTTTACTTTTGGTGCCGGTAACAAGAAGCAGTTTGCACGAGCCTCACAAACCTACCATGGTGCCTCCTCTCTCCTAGAGAATCCTTAGGGAATTTACCAGATTTAGTTTTCTAAAACTTGGAATCAACTTAGCTCTTAAATCAAAAATTGTTTAAATGATGTTAGTTTAAGTTCGAGTCACTCAATTTCTTAAATATTAAACTTGCATTACTTATTTGTTCCAGATTTACACCTAAACAGTGGTGGACAGTAACAAAGTACATTTACTTGAGTACTGTACTTAAGTACATTTTTGAGTATCTGTACTTTACTTGAGTATTTGTTTTTTTGGAAACGTATTACTTTCATTCCACTACATTTCAAAAACAAATATTGTACTTTTGACTCCACTACATTTCTAGGAAGGTTGTTGTTACTTTTCGACTGAGCTTTGAAGTCAGCTGTTGGTGTTTTTCTTTTCTAAAATGCAGTTGGTCAGATGCTGTGCTCTCCTCACAAAAGAAAACCAATCACAGTAGCTCCTCTGGATTGATGTAAAAGTGGAAATACATCATCCAGGACCCATAACCCAGAACAAGCAAGTTGTCCCTCTGTCATTCAAACAAAAAGCAGTAATGGTGACAGCAGGAGAAAGACAAAATGAAATCTCAAGATGTTATTATAATTATTAATTGTTCCAGGTAGCTTTTAAAGTTGGATTGTTTTAATCGGGGTGAAAAATACCACATAATTCATGTATATATACTGCCTCTGAAGACAGAAAGAAATCTCAGTTATTTAAGAGACTTGGAGAACTCCTTACAGTTAGCTTCAATCTAATTTTATGTGGTGATTTTAATACAGTTACATCAGAACATGACAACAGCTGTCCTTTTTGGTTTTGATTGTATTTCTATGCTGAAGTGTTTATAGGTGTTTCTATAGGCTTTGTGCAGCAGAGTGGTTCTACAAGCAGGTCAGTGCATCATTAGATGGTTTCAGAGAGTTACAAGCTTCTGTAAATGCATCATGAAAACAATACAGCATGTATTGATATTAGAAAATGTACTTTGTAATTTGTACTTTTAAATACTTAAGTATTTTTATAAACGTGTACTTCTGAATACTTAAGTATTTTTAAAACCAAGTACTCTAGTACTTTAACTCAAGTAAAATTTTGACTGAGCAACTTTCACTTGTAGTTGAGTAATATTTGACCAGGAGTATCTATACTTTGACTCAAGTACTGGGGTTGAGTACTTTGTCCACCACTGGAATTGAGGGCCCGCATCCAGACAACTGCATTGAGATACAGGACACTCAGCAAACACCACACCGCAGTCAAAAGTATTCTGGCTATCATATGGCAGGACCAGTCAAGAGACACTGCAGAATTGAGGGCCCACATCCACAGCATCAGATTAAATCAGATTAAAATATCTGTCTGAAACAGACCGATGCTCGGCTCCTCCATGAAATGTTTGTCACTTCACTGCATTTTTCTGAACCCTGCAATGTGTTTTGGCCTTTGGGAAAAAAGTATATAGTTTTTTTTTAAGGCTGCCTCAAGGGTTAAAGGGATATTTTTCAAGTGTTTAAAGTGTAATTCAAATGTAACTTTATTAAATCAAATACATTAACCTAAATGACAAATATGCCCAGAAACCCTCAGAGGCACTGCATTTGGCATAAAAATACATGCTCAAATAATTACATGACAAAGTCCATCAGGCACAGATGAGCACTGACCTGCTCAATTTAACATTAAGGCCAAAATGCACTAGAAACTTCAATAGTTAAGTCAATTGAAGCTTCTATGGCGCACTGCACTGTAGCGATACTAATTTCAAACAAGGTAAACTTCCAGCTCTCCTCACAGATCAACGATAAAGAAGGGCACTACTTAATGGTCAAAGGTTTAATTGACCACAAACAAGTGACATTATTGAATGTTTATAGACCACCAGGAAATAATAAACAGCAGATCAAAAAAAGTTTTTAATCTTATATCTACGAAAGTGTCAGGTGTGTTGGTATGTGGGGGAGACTGGAATATCCAACTTTATCCCTCTATGGACTCCTCAAACAAAACAAAACAAAAAAATAATAAGACGGTATGGTACATGTGTGGAGGGAGCTACACCCACTTGATAGATGCTTTACTTTTTTTTTCTCATGCTCATTCTGTATATTCAAGAATTGATTATTTTTTATGTTTAATTCAGATCACCACAGGATTACCAAATGTAACACTGGGGTAAGGGATATCTCTGATCATGCAGGGGTATATTTAACACTGCATTTTGACAGCAAGCCCAAAGACACATTGTGGAGATTTAACACTAATCTTTTGAATGATCCTCAATGTCAGAAATACATAAAGGGAGAATTTCAAGAATACACTACACATAATGATAATGGCACAGTGTCTCCCAGTACACTGTGGGACGCTGCAAAATCTGTTATTAGAGGTAAACTTATCATGTGGTCAGCTCAGAAGAAGAAGGAAAAAGAGAAACAAGGATTTGACTGAAAACTTGAAGTCTTTGGAGAATAAACATATGGAATATAATGACATTGATGTTCTAAACCAGATTCAGGATATAAAACAGACTTTAAACAAAGTATATGAAAATCAAATAGAGAAGAGAGCTAAATTAATTAAACAAATTTTTTATGAGAATGGTTCTAAATAAAAAAAAACTACTTGCTTGGAGAATACGCAAACAGCAGGCCGAGAGATTTATACATAAAGTGAGACCCGCAAACCAATAAGATGTATCATACACTGGATGACATACAAATTTCCTTTGAAAAATACTACACAAAATTATATTATTTTGCTCAGCCTCAGGCAGCTGAGTCAACGGCCATATCAAATTTTCTAATGTCTTTAGACTCACCATCTGTAGGAACAGAGCAGAATAAAATAATAACTCAGGAGATAATAGAAGAAGAAATAAACAAGGCTATATCAAGATTAAAAACGAATAAAATGCCAGGTGCAGATGGCTACCCATCGGAATGGTATAAAACCTTTAGAGAGATTACAATACCAGTTCTTGAGGAATGTTTTAATTATGTTCTTCGAGGGGGGGAGACTCCATCGTCCTGGACACAAGCAGTAATTTTAGTCATTCCTAACACGGGTAAAGATAGGACAGAGTCTAGTTCTTACAGACCCATATCTGTTTTAAATATGGACTACAGATTATTTGCATTAATACTCACAAAACGAATGGAAAATATAATCCTGGATTTGATAGATACAAACCAAACCATTTGGTTTTAACAGCCAGGTAGTTGGATGCCTGAAATCTTTACCTTCATTGCTCTCCCACAGCCAGAATTAAAATAAACGGGAATTTATCTAAAACAGTGTCTCTTGAGAGGGGATGTCGTCAGGGATGCCCCCTCAGCCCTACACTTTTCACCCTCTTTATTGAGCCACTAGCACAGGGAATCAGAGAAGATAATGACATAACAGGCATATTGATTGGAGATACACAACACAAGACCTGTCTGTACGCAGATGACATTCTTGTGACGCTTACCAACCCTAATGAAAGCTTGCCTAAATTACTGTCTCTTCTTAAAGTATTTGGTTCATACTCCGGGTACAAATTGAACTTACAGAAAACCCAAACTCTTACTTTTAACTATGAACCACAAGAAAAAGTTTACAGATTATGTCATTTTAAAATGGAAGGGTGACATAATTAAATACCTGGGAGTACAAATACCTAGAGATCTAACTGCCATCTATGAACATAACTATACTCATATAACAGCGGATATTAAGGCCGATTTAAATCGCTGGTCATTATTACCAATGAACATGTATAATCGAATAGACGTTATAAAGATAAATATATTACCCAGGCTGCTCTACCTTTTTCAGTCATTGCCTGTTGATGTCCCTCCCAAGCAATTCAGTGAGTGGAGCTGAATGATTTCATCCTTCATTTGGGGAAAGCAAAGACCTAGGATTCAATTTCAGACATTACAATTGCCCAAGGACAGAAGAGGAAGGGCTTCACTCTGCTTAGAAGATTATTACAAAGCAGCACAGTTAACGTTTTCTGGTTTGCTGGTGTGATCCTACATATGATGCGAAATGGAAAGACATAGAACAAACTCAAACAAACATACCTCTTCAATCTGTACTTGGGGAAAAATCCCTTCAGAAGAATTATTTAGACAAATTATCTAAATGGACTGCAGTCCCCTTAAACATTTGGCATAAAGAATTTAAAGACCTGAACTTCGAGAGGAATGCACGAATATTACGCTGGCAACACCGCCTAAATTTGACAACAGATTGAAACCCTGGACAAATGCAGTCTTTCAAAAACATATAACGTAGAGAAATGCAATTTCTTTAAGTACTGTCAGGATGTATTTCTGTGACTGGTGTGGTATGTTTTACACTCCGACATGACTTGTATGGTGACAGATATATGGCTGGCAGGGTGCCAGAAAGTCTGGTGGACAAGACTCTGTCCATTGTTGGCATATTTGCATGGTCCAAAAATAAACCGGTTATGTCTAGTCAGACAACCCTATAAAAGCTGTAACTGTTGGAGTGTTCTTGGTTCATTCCTTCTTACTCTGTATGCTGTATGATGTGGAAGAACCCAAGCTCGTATTGAACATTTTTTTTGGGTACACCTGTGTCATCTCTTCTTTCTTCTTATTCCCACAATAATCATCACTGTAACAGGTACCTTCAACTGAGACATTATTTTGACACAAATATTAAAACTATTGGAGAGAAGGGACTGAGATTGATTAAGATATTCACTGATGCATACAAAGGTAACTCTAATAGGAAATTGATCTCAAAGACTTACTCATCTTTACAACTGGACAGGGGTTTTTCCACTCTGTATGTTAAATCAAGGTGGGAGAAAGAAGCTAACATAACACTGACTGAAGATGACTGGTTAAATATTTGTAGGACAATGTCTACAACTTCAAGTTCAGATTTATGGAGGGAATACACCTGGACACCTATAACTCCAAAGGTTAAAAAATCACAAAGTCACAACCCCGAACAAGGTCGGTGCTGGAGAATGTGTGGTAAAATGTCTGCTGGTCATTTTCACATTTTTTGGGAGTGCCCTAAAATCTTTTCTTACTGGACAGATGTGGTGACAGAGATCAGATCTATAATCAGCTCAGAGCTTGATTTTAATTTCAGTGTTATATATTTGGGAAATGTATCAACTGTCCTGAAAAAACAGGACAGATACCTGTTACAAATACTACTAGCAGGTAGTAAAAAAAAGCAATAACCAGAAAATGGTTGAGCATAGAACCTCCTACAATCCTTGAGTGGATAGAAATAATTAATGCCATTTATACTATGGAACGATTGACCTTTTCCCTGAGACATGCTACCAAGAAATGTGAAAAATACTGGAAAAAATGTCCTATTTGTCCTATTTGAAACTGTAGTGATTTCTTTATACGTGTTTGGTTGGAGAAACAATGTAATGTATTTTTCCTTTGCACAAACAGAGTAGACTTTTAAGTTAAGAAAGAATGGGAGATATCTCACTTTGAAGGACACACTGACGACTAGCATTAAATGGAGCCAAGGATCATAAAAACTTTTTGGACCTCAAATAACACTCATGGACATAAAGGACTTTTTCGAGAATGAATGTAACGCAGGTTCATTCAATCCTCATTCTGTATGTTTAGCATTTCTCTACACCTGTGATGACCTTGTCTGTTTTAAGTTCTGTTTTTGTTTAAAAGAAAATAATAAAAATAAAGTTTAAAAAAAAAATTGTCTTGTTAAAAGGAATTTACATTAAAGCATTAACGTGTTAACTTTGACAGCCCTATTAAATATACATTCATCGCATAGTTTGTGTTTTGCAGCTACACCCTACCTCAGAAATGTTGTGTTTTTTATCTGACAAATAATTACAAGAATATTTTTTAGTCATAATTTGTCTGCAATCTCATTATGTTAAAAGAAAAATCGGATTATTAAGCCAGTATCAGAAATTGTATCGAATCTTGAGTTGAATGTATTGTTACATCCCTAGTCACCATTAGGGATGTTCCTGGTGACTAATTTCCCTGTCGATTAAGGCAAAATTGAATTTAGACTAATCGACTGGTCTAACACTAAGAAAACACTCAGAAAGCTGCTAAAATGTAGTAGAATCTATTGATTTATAATGTTAAACACTGTCCGAAAAAAATACTGTGTTTATTAAGAGCCATTTGAAGATGTTAATGTTAATGTACAATTCAATTTTCCAAAAATGTTTTTGTATACTGCCGTATACAGGTCTTACAAAGAAAGAAAATTTGAATTAGCAAAGGTCAGACTTTAAATAGAATGGAATTGGCCATGGACACTGCAATCTATACAATTCTAATCATACAGTTGGTCTAATAATGTTGGTTGGTTAATGGTTTAATAATTTGTGTATCAATTACTTTGTGGCTGATCAGGTTAATTATCAGCTAATTATTGTCAGTTTCTAACTGTAGTATGCAATAAATGGTTGCCCTTTGTGTGTGTTTATCTGTCACTCACTACTGAAAGTACACAACACAATAAAAACCCGATATTTTTATAATAGTGAAATATAAAATGAGCTTTTACGTTGTCTGATTGACTGCATTTGTTTATTGGTTTGAATAATGGTTTACAGTCTAATGATGTGTGTTTGTATTGATTACTTACAGGAGCTCATCTGGCTAATTATCAGCTGAAACTGTTTCTGTTTCCTTTCTTCATACAGTGTAATTATTACCTATTGTTTGTGCACTTTTGTGCCATACAGTTTGTCCAGAAAGCTCAAATAAATGCGAATTCATCATAGGCCAAAGTGACTTCTCCTAAAAATGACTTCATTCCAGGCCTGAGCATACATTGCCAATAGTCAGGTCTGACAAAGAAAGAACCAATACTTACCTTAATAGTGACAACGCACTTGCCACTCTGTATTTTACATCCAGCAGCAAAGTCCTGTAACACAAGTATACACACTGAGTGTTAAAGTGAAAAACATGGTGACACAAAACACTGCATGCCAAAAACATAATATAGGACAAGCAATTTTATAATTCCTTTGGAATAAAAAAAAAACATTCAAAAAACACAGAGAAATAACCACTGGCAAAGGACGAACCCATCGTTACTTTGTGATCATCTCATGAAATCTTTGAATTGATTCAACAAAGTACGTAGTAATTTCTGTGGTACTGGATCTTTTGTTTGTTCTGTTTTGTTATATGATTTTGTCTTTTATGTGATGCAGAACAGAAATTAGCTGTAATCCAGTTTTAAGTGAGTCAGAGCTGTTTAATTCTGATTTTATTACGTTATTTTTAATCTTTTCCTGCAAAATAATAAATGAAATAAAAGTGAAAATTGTTGTGTGTTATTGTAAGTTTTAATGCTTTCACAACTATTTGTGCAGCATCATGCATGATGTACATAAGATAAGTACAACATTGACTTTGATGCATTATTACTTTTTGTGCACCATCACATTTGAACTTTTTCTCCCTTTCATACTGTTGGTGGATGAAATTTCCCCATTGACTTCCATTATAACCACATGTTTTGATCGCACAGCCATTACAGTATAAAAAGATGCATTCTGGTCTGTAGGGAAGAGGTCAAATTAGTCATTTTTAATTGTTGACCACCTCATGACACAATTTACCCACTATAGGCCTATGAATGAAATGCTGGTCATAAAGCAAGTATGAAAAAAATTCTAAATGCTTCAGTAATACTAGTTTTCATTTTCCCTGAAAAAACAAAACTCAGAAAACCAAATGCATATTGAGGGTGCATGGTTGGTTTTCTGTTTCATTTTGTTGGTGTCGGTGACAGTGCTTATAAAATTGGCATTTAAAATCTTAAAATTCTAAAAATATTTAAATATTTAGTAGTTTTGACCAGAAGTGAGGCTAATTAACATATTTATGCAAAAAAGAGTTTATTCCAAATAGATTTTCCTTTTCTAACCACCCAGCGTTCATTGAATATAATTTACTCTACTAAATTGCCTTACTTGGCAGTTATCTCCCTGGATGCCCAACAGGCATTTGATCAAATTGAATGGAAGTACATGTTTGCTACTATTCTTGCCCCAAATCCTCCGTTTTGACAGGTCTCCCCCTTTCTCACTGCACCATGAAACCAGGCAGGGTTGCTGCCTCTCCCCAATGCTCTTTGCGCTGACTCTCGAGCCTCTGGTTGCGGCACATCTCATTGTACCATTGGTCTGTACGCAGATGATATAATCTTGTCTCTAAACCCAGAAAGCTGCCCAAAGCTGTTTATTATATCAAAAAGGGAAGACAGGGATGTTCTTAGATCTTTTAGTGTTAACTGGGGAAAAAGTTTGTTCATGCCCTTCTCTCATGGTCTCGACGCTGGATTTCTTGGTAATCTACCCTTCAGACTTTCCACTGAACACCTTGTGTATCTCGGGATTAATATCACTACACTGCAAATGCTAACATACAAATTAATCAAAATATGATAAGTGAACCAAACTCAGTTTTCATCAACCTGTTATGAACACTAATTTTAAATAAGTAAGTAGTAATTTGGGGTTGGAAAACATGCTTAACTTGATTTATCCCAGTTAAGTCAAATTAGAAAGAATAATTTATTGTACCCAGTGTGCTTTGGGCGTTTTATTGGACATGCTCAGACCTGCCTCATCTACTCCGCGCAACCAGAACTTTCCTACACATGTCCACGTCAACCGCATGGTCAACCAGGAGCTCCCTTCAACACCTTAACCTAGCCTACTTGTGTTTAGCACATTGATTTGGTAAGTAAATATTTTACTCTTTTGTAAACCGTCGCGTTGTCTTGTTGTAGTGTAGTGCTGTGTGCTTGCCAGGGAGGAGTAAACAAAATCAAATTCAAATATCACCACTAGCACAGTAACATTACCATTTTTTTAAACAAATGTAGACTACAGTTTATGTAGTGTGGGAGAGAAGGTCGGCCGTTTGGCGTTGTTGTGGGTGTGGCGGAGCTTCTGTACCGGGACCACGGTGTTCCGACCCGCACAGGGAAGTTAGTTTCAGCCGGTTCACACCGGACGCCGAAGCGTGCAAAGCGGCTCGCCCTCAAAAATCGCGCGCTAGCCGCAGCCTTCCAGTTCACACCAGATGCTCATTTCTCTGCGCTGGTCGACAAGGCCTCTGCCCCTCAGCTGTGTATGTGTAGCCTGTGTCGGTGTGTGTGTGTGTGTGTCTGTCGGTGTAGGCTATGTGTACCCTGAACGTATATAGGTCATCTATATACACCTAAGGTGTGTCGGTGTGTGTGTGGGTACCCTTTGTGTATATATGTGTGTCGATGTGTGTGTGTTTTCATCTCTGTCGCGTTCTGTTTAGATAAATAAACACAAATAGGCAACAAACGCACATGGAGAGGGCTATGGTATTTGTCAATCTCTGTGTTTTATTTTGAAAATTGATTTAATTTAGAAAATTGACTGGATTCTCTCGTTGTTTCATGTGTGACTTCCTGCCAAGATTGACGCGATCGCTCGCGGCTCGCGGCCAAAACAGACCATACGCCGAAACGATCGCTGCAGAGCGCGAGCGATCCCGGCGCCACTGATGTGAACTACACCTAAGGATCCACACAGATTTAATTTATTTTGACAATGTAACGAGAGTCGGGGTCCTTATCTCTGTATTTTCTAAAGGATTTCTCCTTTGCCACTGAATTTAAAGCTCAATATAGGAATACAGTTAACAAGAGTGATATTATAACAACCTGGTGTGTTGATTTATGTGTCTATATTTTGAAATTGTTGCCTTAATTGTGTGTTTTTTCACTGTCCTCCATTCAGGCTGAAGCAGATGGTCAACTGTCCACACTTACTCCGCTCTCAGCAATTAAAGGTATTTACCTAATGCTTCATACAATACAATAATAATTCAATATTTGTATTAGTTCCATGGGTTTGGGTAACAGAAATACATTAATGTTACTACAGTGGGATTATGATAAAACCAATTCCATTGTTAAACGGATCAAGTTAATTTATTCCAATTTTGGACTGTTTAAAATAAATCATTGTACATGGCAGTTTGTGACTGTTCATCGCACACTTCGACTTGACTGTTAAAAAATAATTAATTGTACATCTTTATTTATGACTGTTTAAAAAAATAATTCAAAGCACATTTTTGGTTTGTGACCAAAAAATTCATTGTATATTTCAATTTCACTATTTAAAAAATCTTTCATTTCATTTAAAAATAATTTATTGCACATTTTAGTTTGTCAATGTTAAAATGATTCATTGCAGATTTTTAATTTGTGTTTAAAACAATTAATTGTACATTTTAATTTGTGACTATTTAGGAAAAAAATTAAACTTTTTTTTAAAAATAAGTGCTTAATGCTGAAATTATCATGTCTTTTCAGGTCAACCAGAGCAGTGCTCCCTAATGCAGTGGACTTGTAAGTACTGCACATTTTTTGCTGAAAAGAGAGGCTACTTGCTTAAGCATTACCGCTTAAAACATGGATTTCACACTCGGACATCCCCACTCCCATGCCTTCATAAGGAATGCCTCTGCACATTTAAATCTTTTAATGCACTCAAAGTACACCTTTCAACATGGCACACTCAAAAGGATGCAGGCAAAAGTGGAGAAACTGCATTTCACTGTCAGTTGTGCGACTTTGTGGAGCCTTGCACAGAAGCAGACTTCTTTACCCATTTGCGAAGACATCTTAAGCTGAGGCAAATGGTTGCCTGCCCATATCAGGACTGTAACTTTCAGAGTAGTGTTTATTCTACCTTTACTGCACACAAAAGCAAAGAGCATCAGATGCACAACAAGACACCATTAAAACAGGAAATTGTTTCAAAAAATGTAGTTGAAGAACTTCCAAAAAATACGAGTGTTCAGCTAGAGGAGAGTGAACCTGAAGTTGATGATATTGACTGTGAAGTTGCTGAGCAAAATGAAGATGTGGAGGACTTAGAGAATCAGTTGGAACGCAATGTAGCTGCTCTTTTCCTGAAAATGTTATCAATTCTTAACATCTCTGAAACTGCCCTGCAAGAGGTCATAGATCAGATCAACCAAATTTATTTGTTATCACAGCCATTGCTACATTCTTCTATTCGAAAAATTCTACATACGCATTGTGCAAATGTTGATAATGCTTTAGTGAATGAGATAGCTCAAGTGGTCATTGAGAATAATGTATTCCTCAAATTCACTTCTGATGAGGGATCGTTGTCAACTGCTAACAGGCGAAAATCATACATTTCAAGGGAATTCTCTTTGGTTATGCCAGTTGAATTTGTCCTAGAAAACAAGCAGAATGTTGTGTATGTCCCCATACTAAAAATGCTGCAAACATTACTGAGCAATAGAGAAATTCTGGAAAAGACCATGTCACATGAGGCAACTTTGTCAGAGAAATACCAATCTTACAGAGATGGTGCCCGCTTCAAAGACAGTGCTTTCTTGAATGAGGAAGAATTCAGGATCGCTCTCCGACTGTATATTGATGATTTTGAGGTGGCTAACCCCTTGGGAACCTCCAGAAAAAAGCACAAACAAACTGCCATCTACTGGACACTTGGCAATTTACACCCTAAATATCGCTCGTCTCTTCATTCCATTCAGCTTGCTCTGCTTTGCAAGGCCAATGACATCAAAGACCAGGGTTATGCCAAAATTCTTCACCCTCTTATTCAGGACCTTGTTTTTCTTGAGCAACAAGGCATATATGTTGAACAGTTGGGAGCCACTGTTAAGGGCACAGTGTTATTTGTTGCAGCAGACAATCTGGCTGCCCACTCTTTGGGAGGGTGTGAAAGGAAGCTGTCCACTTACTGAAAGCTTGCAACATTTTCATGTCGTTGATGGTTACCCTCCAGACATTCTACATGGAGGGTATTGTTCCAGTAGAGTTGGCTCTGTGCTTAAAGGCACTGATATCGAAAGGAACTATCTCCCTTGAGGCCCTGAATGATGCTATTAAACAGTTCCCATACACATTTGCAGACAGAGCAAATCAACCCCAACTCATTCCAAAGACCTTCTCCTCAAAGTCAACAATTGGAGGAAATGGTCACGAAAATTGGACTCTTCTCCGACTTCTACCATTATTAATTGGTCAACACATTCCAGACGGTGATGAAACCTGGGAGGTTTTAATGACCTTAAAAGATGTGGTGGAATTGGCAATGTCCACAAGCTTTACAGAAGAGTCTTTTTGCTTTCTTGATAGCAAAATCTCTGACCATAGACACTTGTTTCAGAAGGTTTTCCCGGGTGAAAAGCTACGACCAAAGGACCACTACGTTGAGCATTACCCTCAGCTCATTCAAACCTTTGGTCCTCTATCTGATGTGTGGACAATGCGTTTTGAGGGGAAACACAAGTTCTTCAAGAAAGTTGTGCATCACTCTCACAACTTTAAAAACATTCCCCTGACTTTAGCAAACAGACATCAGAAAATGATGGCCTTCCATCTAGCTGCCACAACTTTTTTTAAGCCATCTATTGAAATTCACAAAGTGAAGTCTGTGATGGTTTCCTCATTTCCAGAAAATGTGCAGAACTGGCTCAATCAAAGAAACAACCAGCTGAACACAGTCTTTGTAGCTTCCTCTGTCATCATTGATGGCATCAAGTACAGTTCTGACATGGTCATTTCTGTTGGATCTTGCGCAGGGCTCCCAGAGTTCAGACAAATCTCAAAGATTGTTGTTATAAACACAGATGTAGCATTTGTCTGCAGACTGATGACCTCATGGTACGATGAGCATCTTAGAGTGTATGACCTCTGCAGCAGCCATTTGCCCATCTTCTCAGTCACCCAGTTGTCAGATTTGAATGATGTGTTTCCTCTGTCACTTTACAGAGTTCATGGCAAACAGCTTGTTACACTCAAATGGTACATATTATGCCAAGTGGATTAAACACTGAGATGTTGCATGTCTCAAGATGATCTCATTTTTTCACAGGAGGTGACATTGAGATGGACCAAAGATTGATGCTCTGAGTTGTCGTTGATGAAGATGATATAAGGAAGCTGACCCTAAATGATAGACCGGATTCCATTGAAGAACTAAAAACACAGCTGCGGGATAAGCTGTCACTGCAGTACGACTTCAAACTCCAGTTCAATTTCTCAGTGGATGTAGAGTACAGGCTGAGACAGGCAGACCTTTCATTCATGAAAGACCGTCTCCCAATTACTCCATCACAAGACATGAAACATGACATACTTGAGAAGCTCGCCAAAACAATGTACAGTTTCAAGGCATACCCGAACGATGACGACTTCAGCAGTGTCGCAAAATCACTGATAAGTAAGCACCCCAGTCTCACTGAACCTGGTCCCCAGCCAGGGTGGTATGGCTGGAAAAATAGCATAAAATTCAAGATGGCAAACTATCGTACAAAGCTACGAAAAGCAGGATGTGATGATGTAATGATAAATGGGGGTAAAAGAAGTAAACTTAATCCAGATGGAGAATCATCCAGCAAGAATGTCAAGCGACCAAAAAGAGGTGAAGCCAATTAATTGCCTAATTTACCTGACGGACATGATGAAAGAAGCCTTGAAAATGCCAGGAAGATTGTCATCGAGGAAATGAAGAAAAAAAAACCCAATGCCACTCTAGTCTCGCAAATGATGGACCAAACATTCCCACTGTGCAGAAGGGAGATAGTGACACAGGAGCCTGCTGTGCAGAGCACGGTTGCACGTTGGCCAGCACTTTTCACTGAGAGACAGGTAAGCTACTTGTTCGTTTTGGCCTGCCTTCCCCCATTAAGTTTCCAGCAGATTAAATGTCAGTCAGAACATATCAATGCTGTGAGGTGGAATATTAAAACACATCATCCTCAAAAAATTACTCTTGTACTATATACAAATCAGTAAAATGTTTTCAATGTCAGTATGTGTACTAATGTTATTTGTTTAATAATATAAGTAGTAATGTATTATTCACCATAGTTTCATATGTTAAGCTCTTTAATTTTCTACAGAATTAATTGAATGACAGTCAGTTTAATGTTGCTATCCCTCTCCCTCCTTCCACTCTCCATTTTTTCAGGTCTTTGCTGAGTTTAATCGCGTCGCCAGTAGGAAACTTGAAGGAGACTTCTATGAAGCCCTAGACCAACACACCCCACGCTTCATCGAGCTTTTCAAGTCCAAAAAAGGAACTACAGGACAAAAACTGACAGACTTGATGCAGCACATCAACTGCCTGGTAAGGATTTTGTAATAACGGGTGGTGGCAATGCACCTTAGGCCTGTTTCACATACCATTCACACTGCCTTCCTCTCTGCTGTGTTGCTGCATGCTGCTGTGGAGAGCAAGCGAGACAGATGTACCCTTGGTGACCGTACCAGTGATGTGTACCCATAAATACACTAACTAAATCACTTCAACAATTAAATCATGTTTTTTAAAATCCTTTCACAACACCTATACCAGTTGTTGTGGACTACTCATCTCAACATGTTTTTGTTCAATTTCAACAGGTTTTTATGTGTCTCTCAGTCTGTCATTCTTCGTAACAAGAAAGTCCAACAGTATGGTAGTTTGCACATTTCAAGTGAGTGCTCAATGAAAATGAAATGTTGAGTTTGTATAAAAACAAAGAAAATGTTTACAGGGAAATTGGGATGTGTAAAATTAGGTATTTAAATGTTACCAATTATACTAATAAAACTTAAAGCCCTGTCTCTATTATGAGGCTATGAACTATTAGAGAAAATATAGAAAAGTATATCAACACATACCCCCCACCCCACCCCTCAAAATGCTACGAAGTTCTTAACTTGTATCTATTCTCTCTCTGTATTTTTAGTCGCCAGATGTGACGGCACTTCGCTCTGTTGTCCTCAGAGGCCTTCCTATTGTGCTTGGTGATGACTCCAGTGAGGTCTACAAGACTTGTAAGTAACATATTGAAAGAAGAAAGAAACATATTGATCTCAAGTTACTGACAAATCATATTTGATACGTTTGATAGTGCTGTCAAATATTTAAAATTACTGCTGTCAAAATTATCGCGTTAGCGGGCGATAATTAATGTTTAGAATTAATGCCGTTAAAAATTTTCACGCATTTGACGCATGCGCAGAATGACCCGCCCCATACATCCCATAATACCACTCAGAAGTGCAGTGACGCGCAGTGAGCAGAGCGGATGCATGCGTGCGGTGAATGTAAACATGGAGGAAGAGCAGGTTGGCCCTCTGGATGGGGAATTTCAGTTTAAAAAGAATACAGATGGAACAATAAATAAGCAGATAGTAATTTGCAGCGACTGGCCAGAGCACATGTGGCCACATCTGGCCCGCGATTCAATTATATACGGCCCGCGAGATAATTTCACGTGTCTATTATGAATGGCCCGTCGGTAAATAGCACTCCCACCACTCATACTACAAGTCCCACAATGCACTGCGTCAGCTGCCGCGCAACTCGAGAAATTAATCAGCTCGCAGTCACGAAGACGCGAGCTTCTGTCAAACGACAATGTAAACAGGTTTGTCTGTTTCGGCAACTGACTCAGTGCAAAGAAACACAAGTATATGAGGAGGGAGATGAGCTGCAGCTCCACCTGAAACCAGGTAAAAATAAAAATAAGACTGACCCACAGCAGAGAGAGGGAGAGGGAGAGAGATAAAAAAAAAACTTTTTATGATCATGAATCATAATATTAATGTACACTTATGTGGTGTGCGATTTTTTCTTTTTTACTCCAAGTCTGATTTGTGTACTTTTAAATACTTAATTGCTGCATTATTGTAAGTCATGATGAAGAGGACAGACTCTGTCTTGTCAGTGTGCAGTTTAACCTTTTCCTAAAATACTGCTGGTTCTGTGGTGTTACATTTTAAATCTGAAGCCTGCAGTGCACCATAGAAGCTACAGTTGACTTTTCTGTTGAAGTTCTCAGTGTGTTTTGGCCTTAATGTTAAATTGAGCAGGTCAATATGTTCATCTGTACCTGATGGACTGAATGGGTTTGTAATATTATTATATGAGCAGACTTTTATGCCAAATGCAGTGCGATTGAGGGGTTGCATGATTAAAGTGTGCGATATCTTGTGTGCAGACAAAAAGCAAGCATTTTCAAATGTAACCCCCACCTGGATATGTGAGTTGAAATATTCTGAGCTGAAATATTCTCGTTTTCCTTTGTTATTGTTGAAGAAAAAAAAAATATTTTAAATCTTATTTATTTTATTGAGGAAAAAGTTGTTGCAGTCTGGCTGTTCAAATTCATATTTCTGAATTAAACATAGTCAGTTTTAGACAGTTTAATAAATGTTAATCCTGTTTGGCCCGCGACTTAGACTGTGTTTTAAACTTTGGCCCCTTCTGTGATTGAGTTTGACACCCCTGGGCTAGAGGATGAGTAGAGAAGAGGGCCACATTTAAATGTACACACACACACACACACACACACACACACACACACACACACACACAGAGACACAGCAGAAGAAACATTTGATTTATATGGTGAAGCTCAAAGCAGGTAGATTTAGCCTGATGTTCTGGTTTTGAATTTTTAATTAGAAAAAAAAAGAGTGGCCCTGTTGTGCTAGTTTGAAGAGGGGGAAAAATACTGTCCTGTTACTGAAAGAAAGAAAGAAAGAAAGAAAGAAAGAAAAAGTCTTGTTGATTTTGAAGAGAAAAAAAGAATACTGTCTAAGAAATAAATAATGTTCTTGAACAATATTAATGCCATTCAGTGTGGATTTATGGTTGTAATGAACAAATACAGTATGTTGCTGTACAGTATATATCCGCCTTGTGTCATTTCTTTCCATTCTAACAATAATTTACAGAAAAATATGACATATTTTGGGGATAATTTGAATTGCGATTAATTACGATTAATTAATTTTTAAGCTGTAATTAACTCGATTAAAATTTTTAATCGTTTGACAGCCCTATTTAAAATACACTTATTTTCAGTTGATCAGAATCAGGTGGATTCTAATCTCACTCATAAATGATCAGAATCCCTAAATTAGTACATAATGTAATTAAATTAAGGATGTGAATTCCCCAATCTCACACTTCCAGTCTACAGAATTTCCCAAAAGAAGACCAGATTCAAAAGGTAGTTGTGTGTGCTTCTTTTGCAGGATACAGCGAAGGAAGAAGCACTTGCCTCAGTGACAGTTGGGGTGCTGACCGTGGTCAACGAAGATGCTCAGCAGCAGGGTCTAAATGCAGTGCACCTCCAGCCCATTTCCACTGCCATCATACTTGAGGGAAGTACTGTCATGGACAATGTTAGAGACTTTCCCCAGGCAGTCTGCCTCATGTTTGGACTTATGTATGCTCTTCACTTAGATTACCCAAAATGCATGGCGAACACACTCAGATTCATTCAAGCAGTCATGCTTGGATTGGGAAGCAAAACACTCCCTCCAAAACTGCTTAGTTTGAAAAACAAACTACTGGGGTAGGCAAGTTGATACAGTGCAAAAACCTTTTCCCCTCTTTAAAATAGAGTCCCAGATGTCCCAGCATTACCTGTATAAAAGAAAATTGACTTAAATTTACCCAAACCCATTTGGTGTGAGCAACTTAACAAAAAGATTATATTTCATTCTCAATAGGAGACACGGAAATATCAGCAATATTAGTATGTCCACACTGCACAGGCTTCACTTACAGCTCCTGCAAGATAATAATCCCAATAATTTAAAATGCCTATGTAGTGTTGACACACCAATATTATTGTTTTAGTAATATCAATAGTTTCCTGTGTCTCATACCAAGAAAGAATTGTAACCTTTTTTTAAATAAATGTATGTGCTTTTTAAATGTATGTGCTTTTGTACAAGTAATGCCAACACATCCAGGACTCTTATTTTGAAGAGAGGAAGAACAGGAAATATTTGTTGTTAATGTGCATTCGTCATGTTTCAGGTTGTTACTTTGGTCTTCAAAAAGTATAGGCACCCAAGATAACCCTAAGCTACAGAACTAAAAATGATTAGTTCAGAAAGATTCTCTGAAAGGGTTTAGTTCTTAATAATAATATTCTCTCTTGCAATTATTTCAGGAACATAATTTTTTTTTATATGTTGTGCATTTTTGTTGAGAGGCTATTTCTTTGATATTTTTCTTGTCTAAAACTGGAACATGTTCCCAGGTAGTTCAATTGTTTGAGCTAATGTTTATTCAAAAAATGTAGTGGAGACTCAAAACTGACTTGTTCGGCTGAGAAGTTGTCGTTTTCGATTATACTGCCTCGTATGTTGACATCTGTTGGCTGTTGCAGCAAAGCACACCTGGATTGAATAGTTTGATGAATAAAAATTCATAAAAGAATGTTAAGTAGGTTTGTAATCAAACTATTGATTGTTCACTTTTATACTGAGCATTAACAAAACACTCTTCAGCCTGTCAAGAGCCAATGTCTTCTGTTAAATGCATTGAGCATTTTAAAATAAATTTTAATTCCACTGAGTTAATCCATTAAGTGTTCTCCCTTCATTGTGTGTGTTTTTTTTTAATGAAATTAACATGTGCTGTTGTAATTCTTTTAGGTCAAGAAACTTTTAGCACAGAGCCAGGGATACCTTTATGAACCTGAATAAACAGATGCCGAACTTCATCAGACGGAGTTGGAACGGGCAGAGAGAGAGGAAGGACAGAGAAGTGGTCCAAGCTGAAGTTGGACCCACAGCTGTAGCCATGAGAGACAGTTGTGGGTCCAACTTCAGCTTGGATCACCTCTCTCTCTCTCTCTCTCTCTCTCTCTCTCCCTCTCTCTCAGACAAAATAGTGCCAAGCGATTGTGAGGTCAGACTTTTTCATGGACAATGGTTTTGTGATGCCAATGTTTCACTCTTGAACGCATATTGTTTTGAGAAGCTAAACGCTTTATTTTTATGACCTCAGCCAACTAGCTGAACTAGCCTCGTCAACACCAAAACCAGGCCCATGTGTTTACTTTTTACACTAATTCTTCCCTCGCTCCTTGAGCTGAACCTGAGTACAGTGGCCAAGTGTGGCTCTCACAAAGTTAGATTACATTAAGTTGACCTGAATATGATGGATGAGCAACACTAAAGCGAATTAAGCTATCACTTGAGTACTGGAAGCTCACAATAAATAAGTTACTGTAATCTAATTCATTCAAGTTAATTTGAGTACTCCATACTAAAAATAAACAAGTTACTCTAATCATATTATTTAAGATAATTTGAGTACTGCAAACTCAAAATAAGCAAGTTACTATAATCCAATTATTTAGAATAATTTGAGTACTGCAAACTGAAAATAAGCAAGTTACTATAATCCAATTATTTAGGATAATTTGAGTACTGCAAACTCAAAATAAGCAAGTTACTATAATCCAATTATTTAGAATAATTTGAGAACTGCAAACTCTAAATAAACAAGTTACTATAATCCACTTATTTAGGTTAATTTAAGTACTGCACAGTCATAATAATTAAGTAAATCCAATGTAATTTATCTAAGTCAACATAAATTACTTTTTGTGAGGCAGCAAGTTTGCATATTTTTTTTAAGTAAAGATTTGTTTAAGTAAGGAAATTTCTCTCTCTTTCTTTAATCGGATGCGTTAATATTATTAAGATGCTAGTACTCCCCAAATTTATTTCTCTCTTTCAACATGTCCCGATTTTTCTTACATCTTCGTTCTTTAAAATATGCCCTTCATTTGGGTTAACGAAGGTGGCCAGGGCTTTCTTGTCTTCCAACATTATTACTGGGCCTGCAATGCCAGATCATGGGTTTTCTCATCATTCTGCTGCTAGACAGGAGAGCAGTACCTGTCTCAGATGGCCTGAGATTGAGTCTTGTAATGCAGTCTTACTCACTGGAGCCTCTTTAATGGCCTTTTTATTTTCGAAGCCAAATCCAATTATCAAATGGCTAAAGGATGACTTTATTTTGCGTAACTCATTTAAGATCCTAAAACAAATCAAAGGTGTGCTGAGCCTCCCAGATTTGTCCATCTATGCTTCTATATGTCAGAACCCCTTTTAAGCCAGGCCAGATGGATGTTGTTTTTTCACACTGGTCAGATAAGGGACTGTCCACTATTAAGGATCTCTATATTAACAACTATCTTGCTTCTTTTGCGTAACTTCAGGTGAAATTTAATCTGCCTCCTGGTCACTTCTTTCGCTATTTGCAAATTAGAAATTTTGTCAGACAGTCACTCCCTCACTTTGATATGATCCCCAAATAACACATTTTTTATGAGCTTACAACTAAAACCCCTACCTCCAAACATTTAATTTCACAATTTGTAGGTCTTTTCTCATCGGCAACCTCCTCTCTCCACATTAAAGAGGCATGGATTAAGGACACTGTTGTAGACATTTCAAACAAGTTATGGGCAAAAGGGCTGGGCAGGATTAAATCATGTTCTATCAATGTTAGACTTCAACTCATTCAGTTTAAAGTCATTCATTCTGTCTCTTCTACTTGTGATAAGTGTAAGTCAGGTGATGGTACTCTAGGCCATCTTTTCTGGTCTTGTCCAAAACTCACATCTTTCTGGTATGACTATATAGCAGACAAGATGAGGTTTTGCTCTTGAGGAGAGGAATATTATATTAGGAAGTGTTGAGTATAGAGAAAAAGATGCTTTTTTTTTTTTATTAATCTAATATTACTACTGTGTAAATTCCATATTCATGAATGTAAACTTACAAACCTGTCTTGTTTTTATTTCTGCCAGCAAAAAATAAAAACTGCTCTCTTTACCCATTTTTCTTTTTTGGTTTAAACCCCCCCCCAAAAAAAAAAAAAAAAAAAAAAAAGCACTCACTTAAAGGCATACTCCCTTTGTGGCATGGTTTGGCAACAACTCAGGGTTTCATGTGTGTAATGTCTGAGTATACCTATGCATTACTGGTAGAAAATTAATAATTGATTTTTCAGGGAGTAAAGCAATACGTTTTTGAGTTAACGGGATATTACAACCTTAAAACATTAATTCTGTATTTGCTTTTGACTAAAATCCAATGAATACTATGTCCTACTGGCTTTATTTTTTAATATACGGTTACTTTCACGTTTTGCATAAATGATTTGCAGCAGCATTTCTCATCTTTCCTATAAAACCCAAACTTATTCTACACTTGAGTCTTATGAAAGTTTGGTGATGCAACGCGGTACAATGTCAATTCTGTCACTGTTTTCAGCACCGTCTGTTATGAGCAAATGAAGAGGAGACACAGGAGAGGGAGGAGGGAGGGCTTGTTTTTGTGAGTGAAAAAGCACAGAGCCACAAGTCTGACCCACAGAGACGTCATGTCACTGTGAGAACAGGTAACACAGAGCATCAGTTCCTCCTTAATTTTAATTTAGCAATTATTTATTTAAGTATCTGTCAAACCCATTTTGAGGTCCTGACCCAAGGTTGGGAACCACTGCTGTAAGGAGTACATACCAAATTCTGAACTGAAAAGAAAAGATCTGAAACTGAAACAGAAAGATCCGAAAGTGAAAAAAAGATTTGAAACTATAAAAAATAAGATTCGAATCTGAAAAGATAAAATTTGTAACTGAAAGAAATAGGATCTCAAATATCTAAATATATGAAAGTGAAAAATAAAAATAATTTATTCAAAATAATTACCAGAGTGAATCATAATTATATTTAACCTGAAAAAAACTTTTTGAACACTTATTTTGAATACACTGATGTATTTTTCAAAATTCAAGATCAAAACAGTTTCAAATTTTATTTTTCAAGTTCAAAACATTTGGCCCCAATATAGCTCCATAGGTTTAAAGCTAAAACCCAAAAAGGGCACACTTTGAAGCATATATTCCCTCCTGTAGTATTGAGGAGCAACATTCTTCTCTTCATAAGCTCGATTCTCCTGGCTCTTATTTTGATAGAACTAATTTAACTTCCAGGTCAGATGTTTGCCTTTCAACGGTTTTCAAGTCAACAAGTAAGAAATAAGATAACACCAGTATAATTTACAATAATTATTTGGATTTGTTTTTGTTTTTATTTCTGCCAGTAAAAATAGAAAATTAGCTCCCTTTACCAATTTTTTTTTGTTGGCTTAAAAGCACTAACTTGAGGGTATACTACCTCTTGTGGCAGAAATAGGCAACAATTTGGGGTTTCATCTGTACATTGTGTGAGTATACCTATGAATTACTGGTTAAAAATTACATATTTATTTTTCAAGGAGGAATCTGGTGTCCAATGACTGTTCAGTTATCTCTGTGCAAGCAGCTACAGTCTGAGAGGCTACACTTGACATTTAGGCTAAAAACATGGTGTAAATGGCATCTTTTTGGGTCAAATTTTAATGTCGCGACTTACGGACACTTGGATTACACCACATGAGCAGTATGAGACATTTTGTGGGGGGTTTTGTGTGTATTCTTTTAACATTTTAAAATTGGTCACTTCAATTGTACTGGATTTGGCTGCAACACTGTTTTCCACAGAAACCCCGGGAGTGTTTTGTGAACTGGAGATCTTCACTCAGTGAATTTTCATTTTTGGGGGAACTACTGCTTTAGGACATTACAACCTTCAAATATTAATTTTGTATTTGCCTTTAACCAATATCCAATGAATATTTATTATATTTATATATATATATATATATATATATATATATATATATTTTTTTTTTTTTTATTTTCATAAAGTTACTTTAACTTCTGTGTCAAGTCTTCCCGTCAGTCATATCACAATGGAAAACAATACATGTATGTTTTAGCAAACAGGACATTGCAACCTTCAAACATTAATTCTGTGTTTGCCTTCAACTACAGTGAAATTACATTAAATAAACAAGATATCAATATATATAATATATATATCGCTTGTGTCAGTTAGGCAAAGCATCACTAAAGGCACAAATATTATAAGTTAAAGGCAAGATATTAGTTAAAAGCAAATACAGAAATAGTATTTGAAGGTTGTGTTGTCCCATTTACTCAGGGACTTATTGTTTTATGTTCAGATGTAACAGAGATAGCTAAACAGTCACTGGGCACCAGTTTCCTCTCTGAAAAATAAATGTGTAATTTTTAGCCAGCAATTCATAGGTATACTCACACATTGTACAGATGAAACCCTGAGTTATTGCCTGTTTTTGCCACAAGAGGGAGTATACCCTCAAGTTAGTGCTTTGAACCAGAAAACAAAAATGGATAAAGAGAGCTAATTTTCTTTTTTTTTTTGCCAGCAGACATAAAAACAAGAGTAAAAATCTAAATAATGATACTAAAAAAAGGGATCAGTTTCAGTGTAATTTTATTTCTTACTTGTTGACTTGAAAACAGCAGAAAGGCAGACAGTTGACCCGGAAGTTAAATAAGCTCTATCAAAATAAGAGCCAGGAGAATTGAACTCAGGCATAGCATATATGAAGACATGAGTGTTGCCCCTTCATACCATAGTAGGGAATATATCCTATAAATAATAAACCAAAATGTGAAATTGCTCATCTTTAAATCCAAAATAATTTTATAGATTACATCCTAACCAACCATCCTAAGCAATCTATGAACTTTGATAAATATAAAGGCAAAGGGCTGAGTTTCTTCAGTTTTCAGGACACATTATAGAGACAAAGTATTATTTTTTGAACTATGAAGGTAAACACAGAGTTAATGTTTGGAGATTACAAACACATGTATTAAAGATATTTACATCATATCGAAACAAAATACTCGCTTATGCTGGTTTATACTGGTTTATGCGTGTTGGACTAGTAGTAAGAATTTTCATATAAATTATTTCAGATTCAGATTTAATTAGAATGTAATCTTTCAAGTAATTTAGATGTAAAAATGACCTTTTTTCAATTTTGGTTTAAAATATAGAAAGGGCACACTTAAGGGTATATTTCATAAACGTGTCATAAACGGACAACAACTCTTTGTCTTCATATGTGCTTAATTTATGTGCTATGAGTTATATTTTCCTGGCTCAGACAAATAGACAGTATATAGAATGTTGCATATATATAAGTTCTTGCTGCTCACACAAATTAAACAGGATTTTGAGCGGTGCTCCCTACTAAATCTTTCTGTAGCTGCCATAATCAATGCAATTAAAATGAATGTTTTCCCGCACTTTTTATAGTTATTCCAATGTATTCCAATATTTCTTCCTCTTTCATTTTTCCATAAAGTGGACAGTCTTATTCTCGGTTTTGTTTGGAATAAGAAGTCTCCAAGGTTACGTCGACAAGTTTTACAGAGGCCCAAAGCTCAGGGCGGAATGGTGTTACCAAACTTTCTGTACTATTATTAGGCAACAAACATAAGAAATTTGAACTATTGGGTCAAATATGGGGATATTGAGGGCCCTCCGTCATGGTTGATTTTGGAGTCAAATTCTGTTCACCCGGTATCATTGAAACCCTTCCTGTACTCACCCTTGTATTCTTCTATTTCTTGTTATACTGACTGTTATACTATGATAGTGTCCTCCAGTATTAAAATATGGATTCAATTTAGACATCATCTTGGCCTGCAAACACTTTATACTGGGGCTCCACTACAAATATATATATTATACATACATCCATACATCCATACATCCATACATCCATCTTCCAAACATGCAACAGAGCTGTGATAAGGGGATGAAACAGCAATACATTCCTCCATGACTGTTAGACAGAAGGCTGTACTCAGTACCTTGCTCACACCGAGAGAGGTATCAGGAGCACACACACAAGCATGCATAGAGCTCTGCCTCTTCACCTTCTTCTTCCCTCAAACTCTGATTATACCATTTTCTTTGTAGTTTTACTTGAAATATTGTTGTCATGTATGAATGCAAGATACAAGAAAGGATTGCTGCAGAAACATGCCAATTTAAGTTTGTCCCACAACCATTACTTAGCACTTGAATGAATAAGATAGCCCAACTAGAGAACATTACATGTCCTGTTCAAGAAAATGGCACTAACACTGAAATGTTCTGTAGTGATGGTGTAAATAGTCTCATGCTTGCACGGTTGTTTTTCTTTCCATTTAGACAGTTCCACTTGTTTCAAAGTTTAAAACTAGGGTTGCAACTAACGCTTATTTCCACTGTTGATTAATGCTGATTATATCTTCTCAATTAATCAAGTAGTTGTTTTGTCTGTGAAATGCCAGAAAATGGTGAAAAAAAAAGGGTTTTGTTTAGTGTCTCCCGAAGTGCACAATTATGGTGTCAAATGTTTTATTTTGTCCACAACCCAAAGATATTTAGTAAACTGTAATAAAGGGTTAAAGAAACCACAACAACAACTCTCACATTTGAGAAAGTGCATCAGAGAATTTTGACTTTTTTTCTCTTAAAAAATTACTCAAAGCAATTAACAGATTATCAAAATAGTTGGCAGTTTGTTGGCAATATCAAGATTCTCTTGGACTGAACTAATATATTATCTTTCCTCATCTCGTTGTGATGGCCCACTAGCAGATGTAGACATAAAATATTTTTATATTGTGGTGGATTTATTGGACCATGATGCTGTATTCGCTGTGTAAAGATTTATTTCATCACAACTTACAATTTACAATTTAATTTAGCAGACATTTTTATCTAAAGTCACGTACATCTGAGAGCTGATACAACACACAAGCAAGGATCTAGTCATGAGAGAACAACACGAATAAGTCCCATGAAGCAAAGTTCAAGTCTGACTGAGAGACTCTGACAATCGTTCCACCAGAATGGAAGAGTCTAGCAAGTGACCTTGAACTCTGTTGTGGTGGTCGAATCTGGTGTCTTTCATTTTAGATTATTAGAACATGATGTTGGTCTAAAACGTGGAAGAAAATACAATTGTATTTACCAGAAAATGTAAGTGGTTGTAAGTCACCATTTACGTTTCACTTTCAAAGAAACTGCCCATAAAAATTGTACAGATTTGATATTTGATTAGAACTTTAAAGCGGTGAAGAAATTTTCAGCAAATGCTGCTCTAGATGTGCTTTTATTTTACAGAAATGTCTACTTAAGGATTAACAGAAGTGTCCATGAACGGCCCAGGGGATATACTGTAAATCTACAGAATTTTCCATTTTAGGGTTGAAAGAAATGTCCACAAACCTAACAGAATATGTACTGATAATTTTTTGCCAGGACATCATTCATTACTCTACAGATTGTTTTCTTACAGTGTAGCTGAGTTAACTAGAATAAATTAAAAATAAGTTAAAAAATAAATCTGTAATTTTTACCCAGTAAATACATAAATAACCTGAGGCACAGCACATCTTAAGACAGAAGTTGTTGTCCCTTTATGCCACAAGAGGGAGTATATGTTTAATGAGCTCAAGGAATTACATACATCACACACCTTATGATGTGGTGCTATAAAAGAAAGGCTGGGCAGAAATGTATAAAAACACTGCAAACTCTGGCTTTTTTGCAGAATACCAACCATGAAAAGAAAAAAAAATAAGAATTCTTTATTCAAGGGTCAGACAGATACAGCTACCATTTCCTGCCACCTACAAAGTTTTAGAGGAATTGATTTTTTTTTTAATTCGTATAGATATTCTGGGGCAGTGGTTCTCAAACAGGGGTCTGTGGCACAAGTGGAGTGGTGAAAAGTTTTTAGACTCATTAATTTAAAAAAAATATGTAAATATATAAAATAAAATATCTAGCCTATAGTTTTATTCATAATTCAACAAATGATATATGTTTAATCTTAGCAGTGCCTTTAGCTATAATGAAATGAAACAGAATAAGCAATGCCTGAACATATCAGAAAATAGAGATAACACAATTAAAGTGACAATAAAGTCATTTCTGGTTTTGGTTTAACTTCTATTTCAATTGCTGATTTGAGGACATGGACCAAAAAAGCAAGTGGATTTTTCATTGTTATTATTTTTGTTTGTTTGTTTGGTTGTTTGTTTGATATATCGATATATAATGATATATTGTATATTTGTTTATCCTAATTATCAAAGTTAAATACAGTTTGGGAGGGATGATACATAGACCCCTCTTCAAGATCAAGATCTAGTCGCTCACCTGGTAGAACACATGCTTTATTTGCAAAGGCAGACTCCTTGCTGCAGAGGGTTTCATTCCAGCCCTTGGACATGTGCTGCATGTCATCTGTTCTCTCTCTGCCACCTGTCCTATGACATTCTTCAGTCTGCCCTGCATGTCATCTGTTCTCTCTCTGCCACCTTTCCTATCACATTCTTCAGTCTGCCCTGTTATTAAAGCCAAAAAAATCAAGCTGTAATGTTATTCAATACATAAGACATGATTTTTAATGTCTGTAATGTGGAAACTAGCTTCTAACCCCTGAGTGGAAAATGAAGTGCTTTATACCAGCTTATCTCACTGTTAGGAGATATATTTTAAATTTTGCATGTCTAGAATAGATTTGAAAAGAATCTCAAGTCAATCTATGTTCGGATTCCTCATTAGCTCAACTGTAATTACGCATGTTACATATGCAAACACTGCATCCTTACTGCAGCGGCCCTGGTTTGATTCCAGTCAGAGTAGGGAGGAGGCTTAAGTGTTTCTTAAGCAGAGGAGAACATGACAAAGAACTGATGAGTGACAGTGAGTTAGTAAAACGCTATGGATTGGACTGTGCGGGGATAACATTTGTGGTCGATCTCATGAGAGACGTGCTCATGTAACAATAATAATGATCAACTTTTTTTTTATGTACCACTTTTTTAATGTTACCAAGTACTTTACAAGATAAAATAAAACTAGACAAGGCTGATAAATCTTCCTTAACAACAATAACAATAACACTATGATGCCAGGAATGAAAGTGATCATAACAGGGAGACTTTGGTCTGTTACAACTTTCCATCAGCAGAGTGATCACACAATTACAGTGCTTTCACAGTCTTACATGGTGATACAGTTGATTTCATTTCCACTGGATGCCCACATCTGCCAGGCTCACAAAATGGCATTCATGGACACAGGAAGTACAATTAGGCTTACAAAGTATTCAGTTCTTAAAGGATAACTTCAGTATTTTTCAGCCTGGGTCTAATTTCCCCATGTGTATGTGTGTGTATGATTGATGGGGACAACTCATTTTGAAATTGGTCCAGTATTGAGGGATGCAGATGCAGCCAGCAGTCACGAAACAAGTTACAACAGTATATATGGGGGTAAATGCCTCCTATAAAAGTTCATGCATTGAAAGTGCTTTTTTTCCACCACAGACCAGCTCAGATCACCAGTGTAAACTCTGTTAACAGCATGCAAAGCACATCTCTTAACCTTCACTTGCTCCAGGCTGTGTGTGACAAAATCTCATGGGATCTGAGTGTGTTGCCAGAAGAAAACAAAGGAACCATGACTGAGAGCCGGTCAGAGTGGAGTTGGTTGTCCCTGAGTGCAGTTGAGAGTTTCACTTTATCGATTAAAAACAAAAAAAACAACAACAACAAAAAAAAAAAGATGCTGAAGTTGTGGCTAATTGTGCTACAAATTGATGCTAACATTCCTGTCCAGACACTGCATCTTGCAGACCATCGGGTCTGCAGTGTCCCAAGATCACTACTGCCAGCCCAAGAAGAGAATACATCCGATTTTAACTCATATGCTACAAGTGTTTAAAGCAAAGTTAAAAGTGTTTGGTGTAAATCATCCCCGCTATGGAATAATGGTGACCTTTTATCTAGGGGGATGTTGAGAATTTATTTTGAGGGAATATATTATTTGTAAGGATTAATAAGTATAAGGATATAATAAATATAAGTTACTGTTAATATTCATAAACAGTTAGAATGTAGTTTAATAAGGGACTGCATTTTTTCAGTTCATTTGATTTAGACTTAGATGTAATGGACTTCAGTACCCAGGATGCTCTAGGAAAAAGTGTGGACGCGACGTGATGACATCATTGTTGTTGTTGCTAGGCAGCCATGCTGTGCCTCTCGTGTAGCACACCCTAAATGTATGTTTCCTTTTTTTTTTATTCACTAAAGAACGTCTAATTTGAATCAAGAGTCTCGCTTCGTCATTTTTTAGTAATAAGTTGAATCTGCAACATTTTTTGGTGCCGAAACCCGGGAAGCAGGAGACTATGGCTGACGAAGATAGAGACCACGAGGAGCGACTGGACAGTGGGGAACACCGTACTGAAAGGTTAAAAAGAAAGCGTCGGACAATACGGAGTTCCACCACGAGACTGCTGAATCAGATTGATGTTGAATTATCAAAGGAAGACCCGGACATTGGCCGTGTGCGAGAGATGCTGGCCGTGTTGTCAGCAAAGGAGGACAGCTTGCATGAGCTTGACCGCGTAGTGGAGGAAAACACTTCGCTGGAAGACGTGGAGGCGGAGGTCGAACTCGGGGAGGAATACAGAGACCGCATCATCGGCATGAAGACGCGGGCTCACCGAGTGATCAGAGCACATGAGACTGTGAGCAATGACAACCCCCGGCCCGCTCGGCTAAGTGATGCTAGCACAAACGCCGCCGGCTCACAGCACAGCAACCCGACTGTGAGACTGCTGAAACTGATGATCGAGAAATTCAATGGAGATGTAAGTTTATGGCAGGAGTTTTGGAACCAGTTTGAGACTGCTATTCATAGCAATGATGCCCTTTGCAAAAGAGAGAAGTTTACCTACCTGAAAACCTACCTCACTGGAACAGCTGCAAGGGCAGTAGCAGGACTCACACTGACAGACAGTAACTATGATGCTGCAGTTGATATACTCCAAAGCAGATTTGGAAGGAAGGATCTCATTGTAAACGAAAGCTACTGAATCTCACTCCTGTGAAGAAAGCATCTGATGTCAGTGCAT
This sequence comes from Lutjanus erythropterus, assembly GCF_056507025.1. Taxonomy (NCBI): domain Eukaryota; kingdom Metazoa; phylum Chordata; class Actinopteri; order Lutjaniformes; family Lutjanidae; genus Lutjanus; species Lutjanus erythropterus. Next base: position 182,677 of record NW_028146646.1, read on the forward strand.
TGAGGCAGTTATATGATGACTGTGAAATTCAGATCAGAAGCCTAGAGTCGCTGGGAGTGGTATCAGACACCTATGGAGGTATGTTATGCCCAATACTGCTCCAGATGATGCCAGAGGAAATGGCTCTTGAGTACAGCCGTCAGAGGGGGGATGATAATGAGTGGAAGGTGCCTAATGTGCTCAAGTTCCTGCAGAAGGAGGTTCAGAGCCGAGAGAGAGCGTTGCAGATGATGAGATCATATAACCAGAGAGGGAACCATTCTACTAACAAAACATGCAGCCAATCATACTCAGCCAGTGACATGAAACTAAAGAAACCAAGCATGACATCCACAGCTGCACTACACACTGCCAGCCAGAAGACACAAAACTGCCTGTTCTGTGATAGTACTGAACACAAATCTGAAAACTGTCCAGACCACCAGGTGTCAGCACGTAAAGAAAGGCTAAAGAAGCTTGGCAGGTGCTATGTGTGTTTGGGACCCAAACACATCGCAAGGTTCTGCAGGTTAAAGGGCATGTCATGTGCCACATGTGGAGGCAGACATCATGCAGCCATTTGTGAGAAAAATGAGGCACCCCCACCTGCTGTTTCTGCCAACATGGACACTGTTATTTCTTCTGTAATTCCCCAAGCAGAAAAGGGCAAGCCTGATAATGAGAACACTGTGTTGCTGCAAACCGTCAAGGCATGGGTTGTAGGGCCCACAAGCAGGAAGATGGTCCGCTGCTTGCTAGATGGAGGCAGCCAGGGGAGTTTTGTGCATGAGAATGTGGTGAAGGCACTGCAGCTACCTGTCGTCAAACAAGGAACAATCACCCTTCACACATTTGGCTCCTCTGCTCCAACGACGGTGAAGCGCAATATAGTGAAGCTCAGCTTGGAGAATGTCTGGGATAAACAGCAGAGCATTGAAATAGAAGCAGTTGTGACCCCTAAAGTGTGTACAGCATTGATGAAAGTCCCTGGTGAACATATTCAGAGGGAGATGAAAAGGAGGGGTCTCCAACTCGCAGACTTCACTGGAGATGACAAACCTGAACTTTCTGTGCTAATTGGCTCAGACTACTACTGGCAGATAGTATCCGGCCGAGTAGAAAGACTGACAGAGAGCCTGGTGGCACTAGAAAGCACCTTCGGATGGGCAGTACAGGGCCCAGTAGCAGTGTCCAGCATGACAGAGACAACATGTATGCACCTTCAGCTCAGTGAGAATGTGCAGCTTGACAAACAGCTGCATGCATTCTGGGAGCTTGAGTCTCTGGGCATCACAAGTGAGAAGTCTGAGAGCCCAGAGGATGCAGAAGCATTGCAGCGGTTTGAGGAAACCTCCATATTCAAGGATGGGCGTTACCAAGTGGAGATGCCATGGCGACAGAACCATCCTCCACTTCGAGACAATTATCGCATTGCAAAAAGGAGGCTGGAGAGCTTGAAAGGGAAACTAAGGAAGGATGTCACGCTCTACAGCAGATACAATGAAGTAGTGGAGGACTACTTAAAACAAGGAATGGCTGAGGATGTGCCAATGGAGCATACATCACCACCAAGCAGTGAGACATATTACTTACCTCATCACGCTGTACTGAGGGAGGACAAAGTGACAACAAAACTGCGGGTTGTGTTTGATGCTTCATCCCACGAAGATGGAAGTCCCTCCCTAAATGATTGTCTCTTAACAGGTCCTAACCTGAATCCAGATCTGTTGAGTGTTTTGATCAAGTTCAGACTACATGAAATTGCATACATGGCAGACATCAAGAAAGCATTTCTGCAGATCTCACTCTCACAAAGAGACCGGGATGCTGTAAGATTTCTGTGGTTCACAGGCCCACCCACAGAGGACAAGGATGAGAAGCTGCGCATACTCAGAATGACAAGAGTGGTGTTTGGAGCTTCATCAAGCCCATTCCTACTGGCAGCTACCATAAGGAAGCATTTGAGACAATTGAGTTAGAACACCCACAAGTGGTGGAAATCATTAGCTCCTCCTTGTATGTGGATGACTTTATTTCAAGTGCAAGTGAGGTGACAGAGGCCCATGCAGTGACAACTACAGCTAAGAACATTATGTCTGCCGCAGGCATGGAGTTATGTAAATGGATGACAAACTCTCCTGAGCTCAAAGAAAAATGGCAGGAAAGCTTGATGGATTGCACTGCACAACCAGAAACATGCGGGTCAGTGCTGAAGGTTTTGGGCTTGGTGTGGAGACCAGTCACTGATGATTTTGTGTTCGACCTCAGCAGGCTGCTTGATATTCTGAAAGAAAGACAGAATACAAAACAAAGTGTTCTGCAGTCTTCTGCTCGCATTTTTGACCCTCTGGGATTCTTGACCCCCTTCACCATCAGAATAAAGTGCTTGTTCCAGGAGATGTGGGAGAGAGGGCTCCCTCAATTGCACCAGCTGTCAATCCCACGGTGGTACAAAACACACATGCATCAGAATGGTCATGATTTAAAAACCATGTATTCTGTGACTCAAGTGAAAGGGCTTACAGTTGCAGTTGCTTATCTGCAGGGAGAAACAAAGGATGGAGAAGTGACCATAAGCTTGGTTGCATCCAAGTCCAGAGTGGCTCCACTCAAAAGATGACACTGCCACGTCTGGAGCTGATAGAAGCTGTAATAGCGGCCAGGCTGGGGAGCACCCTCATGAAAGCACTGCAACTAGACAAGACACAGCTCAGACTATGGACAGACTCAATGATAGTGCTACACTGGATTCACAGTTCTGCTCACAAGTGGAAACAGTTTGTCGCAAACAGAGTGACGGACATCCAGTCCTTAACTGACCCACAGTCATGGTCCCACTGCAAAGGGAAAATGAACCCAGCTGACCTTCCCACCAGAGGCCTAACAGTGCAGGAGCTAAAGCAGAGCGTATTGTGGTGGAATGGACCTTGTGTTCTGATGTCACCTGATCAGTTGGAAAGCAATCAGGACGATGTTCAAGAAGACGAGGCAAACTCTGAACTCAGATCAAAATACCAGATTGCTGTACAGGTTGTTAATCAAGACACAGATTTCTTAAAACCTGTGTTATGTCTAGAGAAGTACAGTAAACTAAAAACAGTGCTCAGAGTGACGGCCTGGGTGAAGAGGTTTATTACCAACACCCGCTCAAGCACAAAATTAAGGGGTGAACTGACAGCAGAAGAGCTGAATGAAGCAGGGAAGCATTGGATAAAGGTGATTCAGATCCAACGTTTCAGCTCAGAAATTGATCTGCTGAAGGCAGGAAAATGCCCCGACACTGACTCCAGAATAAGAGAGCTAAAACCATTTCTGGATGAAGATGAGTTGCTCAGTGTGGGAGGAAGGCTCCAGCATTCTGACCTTTCTTACAGAGAAAAGCACCCATGGATTCTGCCCAACGACCACAGATATACAGAAATGTTGGTGCAGTATCAACATGAGAACATAATGCATGCAGGGGTACGAGACACTTTAGTGCGAACTAGAGAGAAATATTGGATTTTGAGGGCACGGCAGGTAGTCAAGAGAGTTGTGTCAAGATGTGTACTTTGTAAAAAATTCAAGGCAAGGGCGGGACAACAGACTACTGCACCACTGCCAAGGGACAAAATAACAGAGTCACCACCATTTGAGATCACAGGTGTAGACTTCACAGGGCCACTCTATGTGAAGTCACAGAGCTCCATGACAAAGTCATACATAGCACTGTTCACTTGTGCTGTAACCAGAGCAGTGCACTTAGAGCTGGTCTCAGATCTATCCACTGAGAATTTTCTGCTAGCTCAGATAGCTAAGATTCATCTCAAGAAGAGGATTATGCAAGGTGATCTACTCAGATAACGCCAAGACTTTCAAGAGAGCTGATCAGGATTTGAAGGAGCTCTGGAAAGGCATCAAAGACCCTCAGCTACAGGAGTTCTTCTCAGAGAAGGGCATCACCTGGCGGTTCATCGCTGAAAGAGCAGCCTGGTGGGGCGGATTCTGGGAAAGGCTTGTAAGGTCAGTCAAAATTATTCTCAGAAAGGTGCTTGGCAGAGCTAAACTCAACTTTGAAGAAATGTGTACCATTCTAACTGAAGCTGAGGCCATAATAAACTCAAGGCCACTTACTTACGTGCACAATGATGTGGATGAGCCACAGCCACTGTCACCTGCACACTTCCTGGTGGGTCAGAGACTGACCTCCCTGCCCCCTAAGCCATTTCCAGCTGACATTAACCATCCAACAGGAAGCAAGGAGGAGATGACACGTAGGTGGCGATACAGACAGAGACTTATGACCAACTTCTGGAACAGATGGCGGAGAGAATATTTGCTGGATTTGAAGTCAGCACATCGCTGTGACACCCCACAGCCTTCTCTGCTGAAGGTGGGGGATGTTGCGCTCATCGGAGAGGATAACACACCAAGGCAGAGCTGGAGGCTAGGAAGAATTGAGGAACTGTTTCCAGGTCGTGATGGCCTCGTGAGGTCATGTGCAGTTCGCACAAGTTCAGGGACTGTTCTGCGGAGACCTATCCAGCTGTTGTATCCTTTGGAAATTTAGATAAACTTATAGTTTATCGGGGGGGAGGATGTTGAGAATTTATTTTGAGGGAATATATTATTTGTAAGGATTAATAAATTAAAATATAAGTTACTGTTAATATTCATAAACAGTTAGAATGTAGTTTAATAAGGGACTGCATTTTTTCAGTTCATTTGATTTAGACTTAGATGTAATGGACTTCAGTACCCAGGATGCTCTAGGAAAAAGTGTGGACGCGACGTGATGACATCATTGTTGTTGTTGCTAGGCAGCCATGCTGTGCCTCTCGTGTAGCGCACGCTAAATGTATGTTTCCTTTTTTTTTTATTCACTAAAGAACGTCTAATTTGAATCAAGAGTCTCGCTTCGTCATTTTTTAGTAATAAGTTGAATCTGCAACAGGGGAAACCTTTTACTAACAAAGCCTGGGAAGATAAAGGTATTACAACAAGATATTAATGGGGCAAGCACAATCCTTAAGTTCCATACAATATTGACAAACATTCTCTTTTAGGGTCAGTTTGTTAAGCCTATAAAGTTCAGTGGGAATCAGCCTTACAAGAACATCCTATTTTAAGTTGGATACAGTGTGCTCCAGATGAATAGTGGCTTATATATATGACAAATTAAACTTGCTTGGCTTGGGGGAGAGACATAGCTGAGGTGGAACAAGAACTGAAATGGGTTGTAATTTGGAATAACGTTGCTGATGCCTCCTAAAACCCAAACCATCAGTATATATACATTTGAAATTTTGTCGTAGAGCATACCTTAAAGGGGACCTATTATATTCATTTTCGGGCCTTTGTATTTGATTTCTGGACTCCTATAGAGCAGCTACACACGATCGCCCGCACAGAAAGCTTTGTAGATCTTCGGGACGCTGTGCCTCTCGCTGCATCTCTTCCTTGTATTTTCTACGTACCGCGAAAACGGTCTGTGTAATTTACTTCACCCCCCTGGCCCTGCTCCATATACGCCTCCCGCCGAGCCCACTCCATTGTGATTTGTCGCACTCCTGAGGACTTCCGAAGGGCTGGCGAGCGCTGCCGAGCCCGGCTACTGGCTAATCCAGCTTCGTACTGGCCCATGTTGACAAAACAGTCCCCTGTGACGTACCGTAGACAGACAAACACGGAGGTATTTTTCTTTTGCTGGCCGGGAAAAAGCAACTCTAATCCACTTCTGCCTGGTGCTTGCCTCTTTAGGAAAGCTAAACAAAGGTAACTTTCCCTCACACCCGAACAAACATTTTCTGGGAGCCATTGCTCAACGTGCTAACACTGTGAAATCGTTGTAGACAGCAGAGCAGCGCACAGCGATGTAACTTCCGAAGCAGAGCGGGGGAGCGGGCAGGCCTAGAGCATATGCCTGGGTATGACCATATAAGTAAGTCTGGCACGCATTAACATCAGTGTTACTACACTGTTAAAAAAGACAGTAAAACACAGCATGCAGAGCCATCCAAAACAGCTTGCAGGGCTCACTTCCAAATGCATGAACCTCATTATTTGACGCTTTGGAATCGTTTAACACGAGTATCCGACATTGTGACAACATTTATAGGTCAAAAAAGAGGAAAAGCATAATAGTTCCCCTTTAAACCGAGAATTAGGCATCAAATAGGACTAGCCCCTGACCCATACTCAGTGGTGGACAGTAGTGAAGTACATTTACTTGAGTACTGTACTTAAGTACATGTTTTGAGTATCTGTACTTTACTTGAGTATTTGTTTTTTTGGAAACTTATTACTTTCACTCCACTACATTTCAAAGACAAATATTGTACTTTTGACTCCACTACATTTCTAGGAAGGTTGTTGTTACTTTTCGACTGAGCTTTGAAGTCAGCTGTTGGTGTTTTTTTCTTTTCTAAAATGCAGTTGGTCACATGCTGTGCTCCTCACAAAAGAAAACCAATCACAGTAGCTCCTCTCAAATGCGATTGATGTAAAAGTGGAAATACATCATCCAGGCGCTCTGTAACAAGAACAAGCAAGTTCTCCCTCTTTCATTCAAACAAAAAGCAGTAATGGTGACAGCAGGAGAAAGACAAAATTAAATCTCAAGATGTAATTATAATTATTAATTGTTCCAGGTAGCTTTTAAAGTTGGATTGTTTTTATCGGGATGAAAAATACCACATAATTCATGTATATATACTGCCTCTGAAGACAGAAAGAAATCTCAGTTATTTAACAGACTTGGAGAACTCCTTACAGTTGGCTTCAAGCTAATGTTATGATGTGATTTTAATACAGTTACATCAGAAAATGACAACAGCTGTCCTTTTTGTTTTTGATTGTATTTCTATGTTGAAGTTTTTATAGGTGTTTCTATAGACTTTGTGTAGCAGAGTGGATCTACAAGCATCAATGCATCATTAGATGGTTTCAGAGAGTTACAAGCTTCTGTAAATGCATCATGAAAACAATACAACATGTATTGATATTAGAAAATGTACTTTGTAATTTGTACTTTTGAATACTTAAGTATTTTTAAAAACATGTACTTTTGAATACTTAAGTAGTTTTAAAAGCAAGAACTCAAATACTTTAACTTGAGTAAAATTTTGACTGAGCAACTTTCACTTGTAGTTGAGTAATATTTGACCAGGAGTATCTATACTTTGACTCAAGTACTGGGGTTGAGTACTTTGTCCACCACTGCCCATACTGTTCTTTCTGTTCCCACAGAACTGTTGGCTCCTTTATTCATGTTGTATGAAAATGTCCAGGGATTCTAGATTTCTGGGCAAAAGTTGTTAATACCCTGGCAGGACTAATTGGGGTGGTATTACCAATGCTGTACATCCTGCTGTACATCTTCTAAATGACGATTCCTGTCTCTTATTTCTCTTTTTCTAATTCTAACAACATCTTGAGATTTAATTTAGTCTTTCTCCTGCCGTCATCATTACTGAGTTTTGTTGGAATGAAAGAGGGAGTGCTTGCTAGGGCTTGTTACAGAGTGCCTGGATGACGCATTTCTGCTTTTGCATCAATCCCAGTTAAGAGTGGGTACTGTACTTGGTTTCCTTCTGTGAGGAACACAGCATGGGGCCAGTCGCATTTTAGAAAAGAAGAAACAACAACAGCTGACTTCAAAGTAATGACAACCTTTCTAGAAATGTGGTACAATCATACAAGAGTACAATATTTGTTTCCAGAAAAACAAATACTCAAGTAAAGTACAGTACTCAAGTAAATGTACTTTCTTACTGTCCACCCCTGCATATTTGGAGTGGATGATTTTGTACTGTAAATACTTACAGTGTGCAAGATTTATGCAGGCTCTGCTAGTGTCTCTAAAGACTGGAACAGTTTGTAGACTGCTCAGCAGTGCAGTCAAGAGTACAATTATTGAAAAGTCATTCATCGGTAGATGTGTTCTGAACATGTGCCTCCTTGAACCTGCTGTAAGTGCCAGTGGGGGACAGGTACTTGCTTCTGATAGCAGTGATGATCCAGCTTGGCAGCACTCTTCTGTTACCACAAACAAGACGTTCTCCTCTGACAGCCCACTCCAGCACCACATGATAGGCTGCAAGTCTGTCCTGGCTGGATGAAAGGAAAGGGTTAAGATGATTTAGAAATGTCTGAGGGCAAACTAATGCATGCAACAGAAAAGGTGCATCTGTCAAACAATTCTAGGTACAGATATTACATGCATGAAGACATATTATTTATACTTACTCAATGGATAGTTGACCATTTGGTCCCTGTGGTTTTGGTTGCCTCCTCCAATTTATTTTGGGCACATGAAAGAAGGTATCCAGCACTGCTCTGCTGGTCAGAGGGCGGAAATCCTGTAAGGTGGTGTGGTGGAAAATCTGAAAATTAAGACAGACCCCATGACCAAGATTGTCTTTGTGGTGTTTTAATCGAGCTTTGCAAAGGATCAGTACACAGTCACACTCAAAGTGTAAAAGGAACTGATAATCAAGTCAAGAATGTAAATCTGTCTTACAGGGTTAGGAGATGAAGGAGGTTGGGTCAGGATGGACCTGAAGTGCTTATCGGGAGAGTCGGGATGTGATTGTGTTATCAGAAGTTGTTCTTCCAAAGGGAAAACAGCTGTGTGTTCAAGGACCAGTAACCAGTTAGTGCCTGACAGAACATGAGAAATAACTAAGAGGAACAACAGTGACCAGTTTGGTGAATAATTTTCCCACCACAGTGGTTACACAGCGTTGGGTAGTTTCTCTATCATCCCTGGACACATCAAGACCATAAATACTGGGCAACAGGTCCCACTCGTTACAACACAGACATTCTTCCTCTGTGGGCATAGAGTCACAGCATTCAAGGAGCACAATCAGTCTTCACAGATTCACAGACATGCAGCAGCTGCTTCATCCTCGTCTGCCCGTTGCCCCTTTCTCTCTATCCTCATCCGCTCTTTGTTTGTAGGAACTCAAACTCCTCATCCGTATACTCGGGCTCAAATAAATACTGGCAGCCACTGAAATCAAAGATCTCATCTACATTCTCCAAATCAGGTAAATATTTAGCCATGACACTTCAATCGGCCTAGTAAACTCTCACCTGTACTATGGGACAACCAACTGACTTTTACAAGTCATGGCTCCTCTGTTTTTTTCCAGTAACAAGCAAAGATCCCGTGAGATTTTGTCACACACAGCCCGGAGCAAGTGAAGGGTAAGACAGACGCTTCGCATGCTGTTGACAGAGATAAAACAGGCGATCTGAGCGGGTCTGTGGTGAAAAAAGCACTTTCAATGCAACAGGACGCATCTGTCCAATGTATACTGTTGTACTTATTTTGCAGCTGCCAGCTGCATCTGCCTCCCTCAACACTGGAAACAATTTCAAAACGAGCTGTCTCCATTAAGGCCAAGGTTTAAAATTTCCAAAGTTGTCCTTTAATACTCACTCGTAATTACACCATATCTAGATGGAGACAACATTCTATGAAATTTACTGACCATTCTATGGCCATTATCACTAAAGGCTAAAACACACCGTGCCACACTGCATTACCCTCGTCCAAGACACTGTGCTTGGAATATATCTCGACCTCAGCATCTCTGAACCCCATCTTTGCCCTCAAGCTAGCGTGTGTTGTCAGACTGAGCTCCTGTCTGTGCAGGAGAGCAGAGACAGTGGTCTGAAGAAGTGCGTGTGTGTTAAAGTGATAGTTCACCCAAAAATGAAATTTCACTCATGCCATTTACACCATGTTTTTAGCCTAAATGTCATCTGTAGCCTCTCAGACCGGATCTGTGTGCACACGCCTGAAGCAGGTACACAAGCTCTCGCCCAAGTGGTGTAGCTGCAGCAAAGAAATGATGTTCCTCTTCTATATCAGTCCTCGAACATTTTCTTCTTGGTTGAAAGTTTGCAAAGTCAACTGTACGCATAACAAGTCACTATTTCTGAGAAGATCTCGCTCTGTCTGAGTTGCTTCCAGGTAGCATGTAAACACAGGTGTGAAAGTATCGCAAGACCTTGTATATCTCGTGTTGCGCCGCTTGGGCAAGAGCTTGTGTACCCACTTCAGGCGTGTGCAAGCAACTCCGGTCTGAGAGGTTACAGTTGACATTTAGTCTAAAAATATGGCGTCTTTTTGGGTCAAATTTTAATGTCTCAGCTCACGGACACTTGGGTTACACCACACAAAGAGTATGGAGACATTTTGTGGGGTTTTTTGTGTTCTTTTTTACATCTTAAAACTGGTCACCATTCACTACAATTGGCCGCAACGCTGTTTTCCACTGAAGCTCCAGTGTTTTGTGAACTGGAGATCTTCACCCATCCTCACATCAGCACAGGGATGAGTAGATATCGAGAGAAATTTAATTTGTGGGTAAACTATCACCTTAGGCTCTCAGTACTTTCTAACCTCTAAATGAATGACTGGATTAACGTTTAGTTTCTCTCCTGTGATGCTGTTTATACGTTTAGGTCACTGCTTTATTTTACCATTTCTTAATATTCGCTTAAGAAGTAATGGCAATTCTTCAATTTGTGTTCAACATTGTAGAGAAAGGCTATGTAGCAGTAGGTTTGGGCCAAAAATACAATCATGTGATATTGGAACTATTGATATGTCAGATCATTCACCGATAGATTTATAATTAACTAGAGATGAACCGATCGACCGTGTGACCGGCCCTGACCGGTGACCGGCCGGTCAGCGTCACATATCCGATTCTGTACCCGTCATTGTCACACACGTGTTCTGCACGATGGTCACATCATGCGCGCAGCAGACAAACTGACCATGATGTCAATGCAGCGCTGATAACAGCTACACACTCTGATACATGTCTGCTTGAAGCTGGTGTCAGCGACAGATTCCAACAACAAGATAAAGAGAAGACAGAAAGTCTACAATGAGACAGAGCAGCTGACAATGTCGCAAAACAGCCGTAAACTATGTAGCTCTTCAGGCTAATGTTAGCCAGCAGCAGACTGCTGTTCACAGAGGGACAGTTAAAATCTCACCTCCTGTTCTGGCTGAAGAATAAACAACCTGTGTTGATGTGTCTCCTCAAACATTTTCTCATCCAGACTCCTTTAACTTCTGCTTCTGTTTTTCTCACGGCAAAGTTTTACGGCAGCAAACTGTTGCATCACATCCGTCTCCGGTTTGTTTACATCTGCTTCCACAGGAGATCACGTGAAATCTCGTCCCGCGAAATCCCGCGAGAATCCATGATATCGCGGGTTTTCGTGAGTCATCCCATTCAGCTGATTCATAATCTTAATGTAAAACTATAATAAGGCCTGGCTGTAACCTGGAGGACTTTGGAGAAAATGTAAATAGCATTTAACCCTCCTGCTGTCTTCGGGTCATTTTTGACCCGTTTTCAAGTTCCTGGTTTCACAACTATGGCATTCTTCCTTATAATTGCTTGACAATGACATGGATGGTTCCATACTATGCTCTTTGCAAGTAAAATTAATTATGACTATATTCATTGTGTGTTTTATTAAAATTTATAGCATCTGTGGTCTTCCCCGCTCAAATTTGACCCGGCCACAATTTGTGGTATAATGGGTCATACTATTGTGGTTTCCAGTACAATAAACACACACACACACACACACACACACACACACACACACACACACACACTGACTGACACACACACACACACACACACACACACTGACTGACACACACTGACTGACACACACAACTGACACACACACACTGTTCTGTGTTTATATGAATTTCAAAATAGTTTTGGAAATAAATGTTATACTTTGTAAATCACATTTTTTTGTTATTTGTATCAGTCGGTTTTGACCTGGGAATATCCTGGCTAATGTTTGACATATACCAGTGAGTAATTATCCAAAATAACTTTTTTTTTTTTTTCTTGAAAACATGGTATAATTTCAGGTAAATGAGGTATATTGGCCATAAATTAAAAGTATAGTAAAGTATAATAAAAAGAATAAGTGTAAAACAAATAAGTCTAAAATTTGTGGTAATGAGTTAGACTGAAGTTGGCTAAAAATATGGAACACAGAATTGTTTGATTATTTTATACTTTATGCTTTATAAACAGTCAAACCACACCGGGTCAATTTTGAACTGGGAAGACAACAGGTGTGACTATTTGCTGCCATTACATTTTTTTTACATTGTTTCAAAACAGTATCCTGACTAAACTTTGACATGTACCAGTCTGTGATAATACATCAACTTATGTACCTCAGATCATAACTATATTCAAAATAGTTCAATATTTCTGCTTTTTTTTACTCAAAAATTGAGCATAATTTTATATAAATTACATCCATTATACCATATATTACAAAACAAAAGTGTAAAATATATGTTGATGTGTTGGAAACAAGTTAACTAAAAAGGTGCAACACAGAATTTGATGATCATTTTATACTACATGCTTTATAAGCAGTCAAACCAGACCGGGTCAATTTTGACCCAGGAGGATAAAAGGTGTGTAGTAAATGGGAAGACAATATGAGGGTTAATGAATATTTAATAGTCAGTGTCATATTATGAACATCTAATTTAATTTTTACAAGAAAAGTTGCAAAAATGTTTGTGAATGCTGTCAATTCCAGTTCTTAGAAAGACTGAAAATCGGAATCGGTCAAAATTGGAATCGGCAGGTCAGACCCTTATAAAAACCGGAGATCGGAATCGGCTAAGAAAATTGCAATTGGTGCATCTCTATAATTAACATCAGTAATAATCCAAAATCCACACTGTGGAAATTAAATTCAAACATATTAAATAACCCCCAGGTAAAAGAAGAAATGGAAAAGGAAATAGAAACCTATTTCAAAGAAAACAGTAATGGAGAGGTGTCCCCACCTATTGTGTGGGATACATATAAAGCAGTATTAAGGGGGAAAATAATTTCCCGTTCCTCATCACTAAAGAAACTCAAACAAGAGAGGCTCAACAATTTGTACAGTAAACTTAAGGAATTACAAAAAAACCCATAAGAGTAGAGCAGAATCAGATAAGGCAGTAGCAATTAAGAAACTGCAAAATGAGATAGATGAGATATATTCTGACGAAATAAAAAAAAAAAAAGGATATTTCTGAAACAGGCTTATTATGAGGCAGGAAGTAAAGCTATGAAACTACTGGCATACAAATTAAGGAAACAGCAGGCAGACAATACTATTAATAAATAATGTCTATAAACAAATGTCCTAAAACAAAGAAAATACAGTATAAAATGGAGGAGATTCAAAGTAGGTTTGAGGAGTACTATAAAGAATTATATTCACAACCAAGACTAGATGGAAAAATTAAATAAATATTTTCCTTAAACTTCTGAATCTACCTCTAGTTACACAGGAACAAAATAAAGCACCGGTTACTGAAATTACTGATAAAGAAGTTAAGGCAGCAATAACAAGACTTAAACCGCATAAAAGCCCAGGCTCGGATGGCTTTACGACTGAATGGTATAAAACTTTTAGCGAACAGATAACTCCAAGCTTGCGACAGACTTGCAATTGGGCACTCAAAAAGGGAGAGATCCCCCCTTCATCGAGGGAAGCCGTAATCTCAACAATACCAAAAGATGGTAAAGATAAATTAGATTGTAAACAATATCAACCCATTTCAGTATTAAACGTGGACTATAAAATTTACATCTCAATATTAGCTAGAAGAAGAGAAAAAATCCTATCATCCCTTATCCACCTGGACCAGACAGGATTTATCCATTAGAGACAAACTAATGATAGCCTAAGGAGAACACTGCACATTATGTGGCATATTCATCAAAATAAGATGGAAGCAATGCTTATAGGATTAGACGCAGAGAAGGCATTCGATTCAGTCAGATGGACCTTCCTGTATAAAGTTTTGGAGAAGTTTGGCTTCCACAAAACCTTTATTTGAACTCTCCAAGCAATATACAATAATCCCACAGCAAGAGTTAAAATCAATGGCAGCATCTCAAAATCATTTACACCGGAACGTTCCTGCAGGCAGGGCTGCCCCTGTTCCCCTCTCCTCTTTGCTCTCTTTATTAGAGCCTCTCAGCCAGTATATTAGACAAAATGAAGAAATCAGGGGTATGCATATAGCGGGAGGGGAACATAAATTATCGTTATTTGCGGATGACGTATTGATCTTTTTAACCCGGCCTCTAGTATCACTACCAACTTTGATGTCATCTTTGAAGAGATTTGGTCAGTTGTCAGGATATAAACTAAATATCCAAAAAACCCAAATTTTGAATCTCAACTATGATCCACCAAATCACCTCCTAGAAAAGTATGATTTGAAGTGCGATAAGAAGTCAATGAAGTATTTAGGGGTTAATCTTACTCAGGATATCACAAAATTATTTGAAGCCAATTACATCCCTATAAAGTCTAAAATTAAATGTGATATTTTTAGGCGGAATCACCTACCATTCCTCAGTTTATCCTCCAGGAGTCAAGATGGTTATTTTGCCTCGCCTGTTATACCTTTTCCAATCCCTGCCAATAAATATAACTAAACAGCAATTCATTGAATGGGACAAATTAATTTCCTGGTACATCTGGATGGGTAAGAAACCAAGAGTAAAATACAAAGTACTGCAATTATCTAAAGAGAATGGAGGTCTAGCATTACCAGACTTAAAAGACTACTATTATGCAGCTCACTTAAGGCCCTTGGTGTGTCTTTGTAATTCACAGTTCAGAGCAAGGTGGAAGGAAATAGAAGTTGGGAAATCTACTGGATCATCAACACAAGCTATGATTGTCGACAGTAGATTGATGGACACCTTTACAGATAAAAACAATCCTTGGATACAAGTGGCTCTTAACACCTGGCAGAGGGTAGTTAAAAAATATAACCTGAAGGGTGTGGAGAAATTAAGATGGTGCGCATATGATACTGACTTCATCCCAAACGAGACGGATACCAGATTTAAAATATGGATGGGTAAAGGGCTAACATCATATTGCTGATGTATCCATAACAAAACACTGAAAAGCTTTAGACACTTAAAAAAGATTATGGATTGGAGGATCAGGATTTTTTCAGATATCTAAAAGTGAGACCGAGTGAATGGAATTATAGCTGAGGGCTTGGAGAAAGTAGACAATGATATATTGAATATTTTTGTGTCAATTTACAAATCAGGAAATGGATGCAAAATAATATCCAGATTATATAAAAGTAGGGCTACACGATATTGGAAAAAACTGACATTGCAATTTTTTTTTTTAACCCTGCGATATATATTGCGATATGAAAAAATACAGGAATTTTCACCAGATGACTTGAATAGCACTTTATGTTATGCTGCACTGCTGCCATCTTGTGGACAATTAACCTGCACTGATCTTGTGACTCACTCCATATACGGGGGCGTGGTCTGTTTTGGCAAACTGATTAAGAAAGATTGTGATTGGTGGATCGCTGCACGCAGTGTGTGTCAGGTACCCTTGAAATTAAATGAACACGTTTAGTTCATTTGCCTCCTACATCGCAATGTGACTATTGCGCACACATACATTGCAATGACGATGCTCAAACGATATATTGTGCAGCTCTATATAAAAGCTTTCAGGACTCCTCAAAGACAACCACCCAACATGTAAAAAATCAATGAGAAAGAGAGGGAGGAATGGTCATATCTGAAGATGAGTGGGGGGATATATGCAAATCACAGTGGATAACTACATCATCACACTGTTGGAGGGAATTTGGATGGAAAAATATCATGAGATTTTCATTACTCCTGCCCAGAAGAGATATCAAGGTGTTGGAATGAATTGTTGGGGGCTATGTGGAACAGATGTAGGTAATCATTATCATTTATTTTGGGATTGCCCCAAAATTACATTCTATTGGAGGGAAATTCATAAATGTTTGGAAACAGTAATTCAGATCACTATTCCATTTGATGCTTTGACAATGTATATGGGCACTGTAACACTGAATCTTCAAACTAAAACAGACAAATATTTAATGAGAATATTACTTATTGGAGGCAAAAAAAGCTGTGACGAGGAAGTGGTTACAACCAGATGCTCCAACATTAGAGGACTGGTTAAAAATTATTCAGGAAATTTACACAATGGAGAGACTAACCTTTACTATAAAAATGCAAAGAGAAAAATTTAGGACATTGTGGTCAAAATGGATTGGATACATTAATTCACAGAGACCTGACCTACTTTAAAGGAAATTGCCATTTTCAATGAACTATGAGGAGCAGACTTTCATAGATAAATGAATGTGTGTGACATTGTTTGTTCAAATGTTTATAGTTGCTGACACTAAAATGTGAGGGAGAAAAATAGACAAGCTTATTTTGACTTTGACTACTGATGGACTAAATGTGGTTTTAATGCTGCCGTTTATTCTAACATGAAAACTGCACATTAAACAGTAAAACTCCATACAGCAGATTTAAACATGATGAAGTCTGTCTGACACTGTCCTATGATGACAGAGACGTGGAGATCACTTAAGTTTCTGACCAAACCAACGTAAAATGAGTGCAACTGATTTAAGATTGTCTGTGATAAATGATGATGAATTTTCTAATCAGTGATCTGAGCTGCAATATCACAGAGACAAAACAGATAACAGTAAAAAGTATTCAAAGTATCTGTAGTTGCTTCATCATTATTTTACTGTGTGGATTATATACGATGTCAATTTAAAGTGTTAATATGATCTGGAGCAAACGGGAAAAATGACTCTGCATCACCAAACGGAGGTTACCATCATGACAGCGCGATGTATACCGTTTGTGCTGCTGTTACATTTTTACATTAGATGAATTCGTTCGGTGATATTACAAACATACAGCTAAGCAGTTTTTCATTGTTAACCTCCTCCCTCAGTTTAAAAGCTATATCGCTCATAAACAACCTTGTTAGGACAATAGTTAGTTAAAGAAAGGCACTTTTTACAGACGATTTAATCATAAACTCTGAACATAACCTGTTCCCGACCAGGTTATGAGCTTAGCATAAGTTACCATGGTGATCTAGCCAGGTTAAAAGAGAGCCACATTCGTGAGGGGTGTACTACGAAGCGAGATTAATGGGTTAGCGAGCTATGTTGAGTCTAAAGCCAGGATTTTCAGTGTCACGAAAGTGGCTCTCTTTTAACCTGGCTAGATCACCATGGTAACTTATACTAAACTCATAACCTGGTCAGGAGTAGGTTATGTTCAGAGTTTCAGATTAAATCGTCTGTAAAAAGCACTGCTCTTTCACTTATAATTGTCCTAACAAAGCAATATAGCTTTTAAACTGAGGAAAGACAATAAAAATGAAAAGTTGTTGAGCTGTATGTTCGTAATATCACAGAACGAAGCAGCACAAATGGTATACATCGCGCTGTCATGATGGTAACCTCCGTTTGGTGATGCAGAGTCATTTTTCCCGTTTGCTCCAGATCATATTAACACTTTAAATTGACATGGCATATAATCCACATACTAAAATAATGATGAAACAACTACAGACACTTTGAATACTTTTTACTATTATCTGTTTTGTCTTGGTGATATTGCAGCTCAGATTACTGATTAGAAAATTCATCATCATTTATCACAGACAATCTTAAATCAGTTACACTAATTTTACGTTGGTTTGGTCAAAAACTTAAGTGATCTCCACGTCTCTGTCATCATAGGACAGTGTCAGACAGATTTCATCATGTTTAAATCTGCTGTATGGAGTTTAATTGTTTAATGTGCAGTTTTCATGTTAGAATAAACAGCAGCATTAAGACCGCATTTAGTCGATCGGTAATTTTCTGACAGCATACTTCTTCTCCTGCTTTATTTGCAGCAACAATGTTGCTTTTTGCCGTAATGTATTTTGTATATTTTCCACAGCTCATAATTATAACAACTTGATCATTTTGACTTAAGTGGCTTGCGATTGCTTCATTTCATGCGGAAGAAGAGTCAAATGATGCAACAAACGCCCCTTTTATGTGAGCGGGCACTGAGTCTGAAGACGAAAGCCTGGATTAACAAAGTGAGTTGATAACCACCATCGTTATACCCATTATCTCTGATTGCGGTTTTAGGCTTTGTCGATCCAGATCATGCAAAGAAAGCCTGGCTGTGTTGAGCTTGCTTCGTAGTATACCCCTCATGTCTCCCCACACATCATCCAGACTTGTTTAGGTCTCTTCTTTTGTTTTTTCCTCACTGCTAAGCAGTACTACAGCAAACTGTTGCACCAAGTCAGCCTCTGTTTTGTTTACATCTGCCTACCCATGACTTCACAAGAGATTGTGCTTCCTCTGGTACATTAACTTAATAAGACTAAGGCTAAGAGTGACCCAGAGCACTTTTGGAGAAAATGTAAAAGTTATTTCATAGCCAGTGTTTTATTATGAATGTATGTGTGAATGTACAATTTAATTTTCCATAGTTACAAAAACATTTCTATATACTGTCGGTCTTACAAAGACAGAAAAGCAGAATTTGCAAAGGTCAGACTTTAAATAGAATGGAATTGGCCATGGACATCGCAATCTATACAATTCTAAGCATACAGTTGTTTGACATTGACTGTTAGATACTGGTTGGTTAATGGTTTAATAATTTGTGTATCAATTACTTTGTAGCTGATCAGGTTAATTGCCAGCTAATTATAGTCAGGTTCTAACTGCAGTATGCAATAAATGGTTGTCCTTTGCGTGTGTTGACCTGTCACTCACTGCTGAAAGTACAGAACACAATTTAAAAGAAATTATATTTTATAATAAAGAGATATTAAATGAGCTTTTAGGTTGTCTGATATACTGCATTTATTTATTGGTTTGATTAATGGTTTACAGTAGCTCATCTGTCTTATTATCAGCTAAGCCTGTTTTATCTTCTCATTCTAATAATAGTCTAATTATCACCTACTGTTTGTGCACTTTTGTGCCCTACAATTTGGCCAGAAAGCCCCAATAAATTTGAATTCATCATAGGCCAAAGTGACTTCTCCTAAAAATGACTTCAAAAAAAAAAAAAAATGACAGAAAGAACCAGTATTTTTATACTCATACTTAAGCTATATCACATGGAAGCAGCTTACCTTAATGGTGATAACACACTTGCCACTCTGCATTTTACACGCAGCAGCAAACTCCTGGAACATAAGTATGCACAGTGAGTGTTATAGTCAAAAACATGGTGACACAAAACATTGTGTGGCAAAAACATAATATAGGGTGAGCACTTGTATAATTCCTCTGGGATTAAACAAAACAAAAAAAAAAATTCGAAAACCACAGAGAAATAACTTGATGCTTTAGTCCCACTGACACGAATTTGGCACGAATGTAACGAGTTCTGGCAAAGGACAAACCCATCGTTACTTTGTGATGACGTCATGAAATCTTTGAATTGATACAGAAAAGTATAGTATAGTATAGTATAGTATAGTAATTTGAATGTATATTTTGTTGGCTCTGTTTTGTCATGTGAGCTTGTCTTTTATGTGATACAGAACAGGAATTAACTGTAAAGCAGAGTTAGGTGAGTCAGGGCTGTTTAATTTGAACTGATTTTATTACTTCATTTTCAATTTGTTCCTGCACAATAATAAATGAAATAAAAGTGAACAATGTTATGTTATTGTTTTTTATGCCTTCACAAAGGAATAAAAATATTTGTGCAGCATTGCGCATAATTTATATAAGATGAGATAAGTACTTTAACTTTTAACTTTTTTAAGCCAATCATGCAATAAACTAATCAGAAATTAAAAGCAGGTGCGGCACCAGCGCAAGCAGTGGTAGCATGACGAGGAAGAGAAGGAAACAAGGATGTTTTGATACCAGCCCGAGTCTCTTGCAAAACGCATTTTCATCCAGTGAGTCATTAAATCAACATTATTACTCCCTTACTCGAATTGAGAATTGTAACACCGATACCTCCGTCCCCTCACTTTCTTCACTTCGGATCCACATACACTAATATCAGGCATGCCCTTGTCCATAATTTCTGGGTGTTAACTGGGTATCACGGACACTTACCCTCCCTGCGCCTCAACTTTGAGACTTTGACTTTGAGATTCACTGACAAACAGGGTGAAATAATGTGTGAAAAGAGGAACGTAGCGTTGAGCCTCAGCACAATTTATAATGAGAACTACTAAGCAGGGTTAGTGTTATGGTTAAATTAGCTAACGTTAGCTACCATCCAGCCTAAAATGCCACAGTTGCCCTTGAACTGTCAAAATAATTTCTCTTCAAATAGCAAACTGTTACTAGCTGACATGACTCTACATTAATGTTAGCTAGCTAACAATATACCAATCACCAGCACAAAGACTTATTTATCATTTAACTAATTTTAAACTTACTTCACTTTATTGTGCGGAGTTTTCCACCTCGAGTTTCTGGTCGGTCGGTCAGTCCCCTGATTTAATTACTGCCTGTTGTCGTCAACCCGGTATGCTACATTCAGAGGGCCGCGGAAATGGGAACGCTACAATTTATGAATATAACACAAGGCAGCTAGAAGATCAAACAACAAATACTGTCAGTCTAAAGACCCTGCTCAGTATTTTAAAATACGCAAATTTACTTAAATAAAAAGAGAAAACGGTATCTCTATGAAGAAAGAAGAAAAGAAGTAAAGAAGTTTAATATTAAGGATTTTCTAATTCAAAAGTAGGACTTCATAGTTCCTACTTCGGTTTCTTGTCCCAAGAGGAAATTTGTCTTCCCCTGCCTTTTCTGTCTCTTTGTCATGACAAAAATTGCATTTTAATTATTTTCAGTGCGATGTCATAATATATCAATGTCAGGTTTTTTTTTGTTTTGTTTTGTTTTTTATCATTCATCAAAACAGGGTTGGGCAACAAAATGAGACTTCATCCATGCTACATCCACATACAACAAATATAAACATATGACCTGATGAGTATTTTCTCAAATGTCTGACAACTCATATGATATGATTATTCATTCATTTTCTGTAACCGTTTATTCTGGAAGGGTCATGGGGGCTGGAGCCTATCCCAGCTGACATTGGGCGAGAGGTGGGGTACACCACAGACAACATAGAGACAGACGCACACTCACACCTACAGAAAACTTAGAGTCACCAATTGCTTGTACTTAAATTCTGTCATGATATAACACTTTGCAAATACCAATCTGAAGCAGAGGGTCATCAGAAAGTAATTTCAGTGTTATTTCTGAATGGTATCATCGTGGGACAAGTCCTTAAAAATAACTACTGTGAATGGCAACAGGTGTCCTGTCCAATAAAGGCTAAAAGCCCTCCCCCCCAAAAAAAAAGTCAAACTAGAATGTCGTGGGTAAAGTGTCTGTTCATGGAACATCCAGTGCTGAAGGTGCAGAATGGTGTGACCAGATCTCTGTGCCTGTGAGATCTCTGTCTGGTCTCACAATGGACTCTGCTTGACAGGAAGTTGAAGTGATTGGGGATATGCTTGATCTTTTGGTAGACTGTGTGCGTCTTGACCAAACTGCACATGCCCATTGCTGTCTCCAGTTAGATGGATGATGTCTACTGTTGGCTCTGAAATCAAAGACAGGTGAATTGGCAGTTGCAGGAACTATTAAATATAAAGCCTAAATTAAAAAAAAAAAAAAAAGTGTGAACTTTTAATTGAATATTAACAGAGATATTTATGCTGAATGAGTGCAATGACTGCAAGCAGGGGGAAACTTCTGACGAAGCTCTGTCACAAGTGATCTTGTTAGATGTTGTTATGTTATTGAATTATTGATTTTTTGACCACTTTAGGGGAAAGGAAAACAGGCTTTACAGCTTTAACAGAACATTGGCCTATCACCACTTTATAAAGTTGTAAGTGAAGCTGTAAGTGGTGAACATGAGCAAACAGTTGCCCATTTACAGAGAAACTTAAGAATTCATTTGAAGTCAGATTTGTGTCCACCTGACAAAGATCAATATTCACTTTATTTCTGTTCAGGTCTGGACCAGATTTTCTGCTATTTGGTGCTGGGTAGGTACTGTACAGTGAATTTACCACAGACTGAACAGCTGCCTGCTGTTGCTGGAACCTGGGTTGATGATGTTGAGAGTGAGATCTGAATTTGCCATCTAGAAAATCAGAACAAATGATTAAAAGAAGGTTAAAACGTGTTGGTGATGATTCTTTGTGATAATTGACTAATATGGATGAATGCACTTTTACCAAACAAGAAATTGTTGTGTAAGCAGCAGTTTTTTAAAGACTGATAAAAAATGCTGGGCACACAAGCTGCATAAAGTAGACCGTCTTCATAGAGGATTTTGGACACTACTTGAATAATGCTGCAACTACCTTGCTCACCAAAATGACCCTGTGTGTAAATAAGACAGCTCTGGAAATTTGGATTTGTTTGGAGAAGATATTTTTTTTTCTACTTACTTGGAAATAGCCTATTTCGCCCAGCTTCCCAGGTAGGGATATATTTGACACATTTTACTAGTTCATCAACATGTGGATGGAAAACTAAATTTGCTCACTTCATTTTTTTCTACCAAGATTATTTTGTTTTTCCTGATGTGATGGATGAAGGTAACATGATGTAGGTGACAGAAGGCTGCAGCCTGTGTGTTTGTTTAGAACAGTGACAAGTGAATTGACCAATGACATTTTGATTTACAGTGAGTGGGACCAAAATCATCCCCTTAGGCCTTCTTGAAGGTCAGTGCCTTCTTGCTGATGACTAAGCAGTGGAGACCAATGCTGTCGCTAGGTGGCTGACTTGATAGTGCTGACTTTTTTAAGGCAGACTTCCATGGTGTTGTGGAGGATCTGCATTTCAGGGACTGAAATTGCCCTCGTCTCCGAGTCTGTTAGAAAACAATTTTCAGACACTTGAATCTTCTTTATTAAAACTTCTTCCAACAGCACAGCACAGCACAGCAGACAGAGCTGTGTTGGTAGACAGAAATAATAGAACTGGAGATCAATGACCCTTATTACAGCTCTTAATATCAAACACAAACTTCATTATAACTTAACCAAACAATAGTAACAGAGTAAATGGTAGTCATCTACTATTTAATACAGATTTTAATACAGCTATCAAGGTAACTGCTGCCTGCCTTTTATTCCACCAAAATCCTTTTTTTTTTGGTGTGTCTAGCAAAGTTTTGGCTAAACTGAAGTCCCAGTTCTAATCATCATGGTACGCCACTGATACAAGTTTTCATACTAAGAATTTTTCTGATCTCTCTTCTTCCTCCCTTCAACTTGTTATATGCTTTGTTGAGCTCAGTGCTTCCATTCACTTCTCAAGATTGTTTTGGCTATAATAGTTCATCTTTGCTCTGGACAGTTCTATAAGCACATACTCTATTAAAAAGTGATAGTTCAGCCAAACATGAAAATTCACTCAATCAATCTACTCACCCCTGTGCTGATGTGATGATGGGTGAGGACCTCCAGTTCACAAAACACTCCGGGGTTTCAGCAGAAAACAGCCTTGCAGCCAAATCCAGTACAACTGAAGTGAAAATTTTAAAATGTAAAAAAAAAAGAACAAAAACCACAAGATGTCTTCATACTGCTTGTGTGGTGTAATCCAAGTGTCTGTAAGATGGGACATTAAAATTTGACCCAAAAAGACACCCTTTACATCATGTTTTTAGCCTAAATCTCAGCTGTAACCTCTCACAACAGAGCTACATGCACACGCCTGAAGTGGGTACATAAGCTCTCGCCTAAGCTGCACGACACGAGATATATGAGATCTTGCAATACCTTCACATCTGTGTTTACATGCTACCTGGAAGTGACTCAGACAACAGAGAGAGATCTGCTCAGAAATAGTGACTTGTTATGCATACAGTTGACTTCACAAACTTTCAACAAAGAAGAAAATGTACAAGGCCTTCGACATAGAGGAGGAACATCATTTTGTTGCTGCAGCCATGGACTACAGAGCGAGAGCAACATAAAAACCTGGTGGTGTAGTGTACAAAATCCTTTCCAGATTGAGAAAGGTCCAACTTATGTTTCAGGTGTACATGTGGCTCTGGTCTGAGAAGCTACAGTTGACATTTAGGGTAAAAACATGGCGTAAATGGCATCCTTTTGGGTCAGATTTTAATGTTGCAGCTTATGGACACTTGGATTACACCACACAAGCAGTATGGAGACATTTTTTGTGTTTTGTTGTGTTTTATTTTATTTATTTATTTAATTTCAAAACTGGTCACCAGTCACTTCAATGAATTCGGCTGTTTTCCACTGAAACCCCAGGAGTGTTTTGTGAACTGGAGATCTTCACTCATCCTCACATCAGCAAATTGCTCAATAGATATTGAATGAAATTTCATTTTTGGGTGAACTATCACTTTAAAGAATGGTACAACTGATGGATTGATTATTTATTAGAAAATAACTATCTTACAGCAACCAACATTTTAGCAGCCATGGCTGCCAAAGATAACAACCGCTTCTGAGTTAAGGGTCAGATGAGTGATCATTAAGCAACTCTGAATTTTCGTTCACCTTACTCACTGCAAGAGCTGAATAATGTTCAGTATGAAAAGTAGGCGTGTCACAGTAAAATGCAGACAAAGCAACAACAACAATGACATCAAAAATCCAAAGTTTAGTTTCTTTTCATTTACTTTGAGCAGAGAGTAGTGCAATTTACTGGGAGGTGCTCAGACCGAGGATACACTGGTGTATCCCTTAATTGGGCAGTTTTGGCAATTTTCATCCTGCGTCATCAAGACCCACAAAGGGACTGACAGAAGTTTCTGCAGCACTTGCACCTGCATGTTGTGAATAATGACACAAGCAAGTAGAAAGTGTGGTGTGTGTATTATTGTGCAGATGACCATAATGCAAGCCAATAAATAGCCTAAGTAAACAAATAACACTGATCAGTTGCCTATATTAATTAGAAGATGGAAAAAGGAATATTAAATGATGATTGAAATCAGCATCAGAAAGAATACTACCAATAATCAGCCATTTCAATTTACAGATCTAACTGAATGCTGTTAGGTATCGAAATCTTTCTTAGATTTGTTTCTGTGAACATTCGTACCAGTCAGTTTGACCGCTGATACAGCTGTTATCAGCTCGTCATCAGCTCGTCATCAGTAACTGACGCCGCTTCAGACTAATGCCAAAAAAGGAACCAAGGATTTTTCATCTTACAGCTCTGTCTTCTCTGTCCTCACATCTCTGTCATGACCTCGCTAGGTGGAGCAAAGATGTGAGGAGAGGGAGCAAGTGGAGGAGATGAATTTACAGAATGAAAAGCATCCAGTGTCCTTGTTTTGCTGCACCGTCTTCTTTGGCTTTTCTTTGTTTTAAATGGCAGTTGGCAAACAGCATTTTGGTGATTTAATGCCACCCGCTGGATTGGAGTGTTACTTCACTTGACAGAATGACAATAGTGTGACTGAATCGGTCAGAAAAACAGATGTATTTGTTGTATTCATCATTCACATGCTGTGTACCGAACTGTGACGCCAGTACCATGATTTTGATGATGATCAGGAGTCAGACGAGTCCCAGTTTTCAAGGAGCAGTAAGTAATTCTGGAGGAAGACATTTGATTGTTAAGTCTCAGGGACACCGCCGGGGGGGGGGGGGGTTAGGACGATTCTAAGGGCCCGGGCCTAACAGGGGGCCCTTTGAGGGCTATCAATATTATTTTAATAGTATTATCTATGTAATCTTTGAGGGGGCCCAAGATTTCTGGCAGTGCCCCTGTTAAGTCTCATTCCTTGGTCATCAAATACGGATACTTTGGGTTGATGCCTTGAGCTGAAACAAGAAGCCCAAGAAACCAAGACAACTCCACATCTTCACACTCCAGTGACTCAAACATGCAGAATCAACTTTCTGTGAAACAGCTCAGGGACCTCTGGCCCACTCTTCATATGCAGTCTGAGGTAATATGGTTAATCTCTCTCACCTGTTTTTCCTTTCTCAGTAATGTATGTCACATTATGCATAGTTTTATCTAATTTAATTAATCTTGAAATCATTGGTTTTACTGTGAATTTATTTATTTTGACTTTATAGATTTGTTTGCAATGAGATATTGAGTTTATGTAGTGACTTTTATGTTGTAATCATTACTAATACTGCTTTACAAACATTTAGCCATAATAAGAAAATGCTGTTCTAATCCTGTTCTGATTTTATTATTCTTTTTTAAATAAAACAATAATTTATCTTAGTGATTCACAAACCTAGAACTTAATGTACTTCTTCTTTTCTGAAATGTAGCTGTATGTATGCAGCGTTCTAATGGTCACAAGAACCTGCCCTTGAACACCGAGTTTGATTGCCACACCCCTCAACTGATGATCTTATTCAGACAAAGGGCTTCCAAAACTAGACAAAAACAAGATTTCAGGTGCTATGGCTGATATATTCAAGTGCACGACCAGCAGGTGATTATGCATTTCACAGGTTAAATTTTTGGAATGTTTAATTTGATGGTTCAAATGAACTTTAATTCCACAATTGCTCCACTGCATAGTCCACGTTTTTGCATGTCCATGCTCTGTCTCTGATTGCACCAGATAAATCAGCACAAGATGTGTGGACTTATTTTCTGATGCTGTAGTGGCCAGTTGGTTGGAACGGTTTGGCATTGGGCTTGATGAATAAATTTGTCACAGAATTTACACTATTTTTATCCTCTTAGGAACTTCATGACATCAAACACAAGGTGTACTGCTGTTCTCCTTGGCCTTCCTGTGTATCATGTGGTAAGTTTCAGTGAAGAAAAACCAGGCCCATTCTTTATTAATTCATTCATATTTTCATTTCTTTCTTTTTTTTTTATAATTCAGGTTTTTATTTGAGTTTTTACTTGGTAAATGACAATCGTACAGTGCTCTTTAACATTAAAGAACAGGGCTCTTATACATAAACATAAATGAAAGTATCAATGATATTACAAGGTGTGGAAGTTCCTAGAAAGAAAAACAAAAAAAAATAAAAATAAAATAAAATAAATATCACAGGGAAGGAAATCAGCTGTCGTCCTGCTGACTGACAGTAAAAGTAATGTAGGACCAAAATGGTTCCCATTCTGGCGCTGTGGTACCATCTCTATTATTCAACTTATAAAACATACATTCATATGAAGCAGTCTTTATCATCATATTTACCCATTCTTTAAACGGTAAGGCTTTCAGAGTTTTCCAGTGTTTAAAGGGGACCTACTATACTCAATTTCGGGCCTTTGTATTTGATTTTGGACTCCTATAGAGCAGCTACACACGATCGCCCGCACAGAAAGCTTTGTAGATCTTCAGGACGCTGTGTCTCTCGCTGCATCTCTTCCTTGTATTTTCTGCATCCCGCGAAAACGGTCTGTGTACTTTACTCCACCCCCCGGCCCTCCTGCATGTACGCCTTCCGCTGAGCCCACTCTGCTGTGATTGGTCACACTCCCGAGGACTTCCGAAGGGCTGACAAGCGCTGCCGAGCTCGGCTACCGACTAACCCAGCTTCGTATTGGCCCATGTTGACAAAACAGTCCCCTGTGAAGTGCCATAGACAGACAAACACGGAGGTATTTTTCCATTGCTGGCCGGGAAAAAGCAACTCTATCCACTTCTGCCTGGTGCTCGCCTCTTTAGGAAAGCTAAACAAAGTTAACTTTCACTCACACCCGAACAATCATTTTTGGAAGCCATTGCTCAACATACTAACACTGAAATCATTGTAGACAGCAGGGGGCTGTGCTACGAAGGAAGCTCAACACAGCCAGGCATTCTCTGCATGACAAAGCCTAAAACTGCAATCAGAGATAACGGGTATCATGATGGTGGTTATCAACTCACTTTGTTAATCCAGGCTTTCGTCTTCAGACTCTGTGCGCGTTCATATAAAAGGGGCGTTTGTTGTGTCATTTGACTCTTCTTCCACATGAAATGAAGCGATCGCGAGCCTTACTTAAGTCAAAATCATCAAGTTGTTATAATTATGAGCTGTGGAAAATATACAAAATACATTACGGCAAAAGCAACATTGTTGCTGCAAATAAAGCAGGAGAAGAAGAATGATGTCAGAAAATAACTGATGGACTAAATGCGGTCTTAATGCTGCCGTTTATTCTAACATGAAAACCGCACATTAAACAATAAAACTCCATACAGCAGATTTAAACATGATTAAGTCTGTCTGACACTGTCCTATGATGACAGAGACGTGGACATCACTGAAGTTTATGACCAAACCAACGTATAATGAGTGTAACTGATTTAAGATTGGCTGTGATAAATGATGATGAATTTTCTAATCAGTGATCTGAGCTGCAAAATCACAGAGACAAAACAGATAACAGTAAAAAGTATTCAAAGTGTCTGTAGTTGCTTCATCATTATTTTAGTGTGTGGATTATATACGATGTCAATTTAAAGTGTTAATATGATCTGGAGCAAACGGGAAAAATGACTCTGCATCACCAAACAGAGGTTACCATCATGACAGCGCGATGCAGACAGTTTGTGCTGCTGTTACATTTTTACATTACATGGATTCGTTCGGTGATATTACGAGCATACAGCTCAGTAATTTTTCAATGTTAACGTCCTCCCTCAGTTTAAAAGCTAAGGACAAAAATTTGTTAAAGAATAGCGCGTTTTACAGACGATTTAATTTGAAACTCTGAACATAACCTGCTTGCGACCAGGTTATGAGTTTAGTAGTTACCATGGTTACCAGGTTAAAAGAGAGCCACATTCGTCACACTGAAAATCCTGGCTTTAGACTCAACATAGCTCGCTAACACATTAATCTCACTTAATAGTTCACCACTCAGAGCAGCGATATAATTTACGAAGCAGAGCGGGGGAGCGGGCAGGCCTAGAGCACATGCCGGGGTATGACCATATAAGTAAGTCTGGCACGACGTCAATGTTACTACACCGTTAAAAAAAGACAGTAAAACAGAGCATGCAGAGCCATCCAAAACAGCTTGCGGGGCTCGCTTCCAAATGCATGAACCTCATTATTTGACGCTTTGGAATCGTTTAACACAAGTATCCAACATTGTGACAACATTTATAGGTCAGAAAAGAGGAAAAAGCATAATAGGTCCCCTTTAAGAATAATATTAGCTGCCACTGAGACCCCAACCATGATAACAGAGAATTTTTCTTTTGATATATTATCTATCTGTCCTTTGTCACCCAGTAAACACAGTGTAGGACAAAGTGGCACAAGTCTTTCTAACCAATCACTTAGAATACGTACGACAACCATCCAGAAGTGCTTGATAATTGGACATTCCCACAAACAATGTATCAGAGTACCGTTATCATTTTGACACTTCCAGCACAATGAGTTGTTCATGAGGCCTAATCTATTCAGTCTCACAGGAGTCCAATAATATCTTTGTACAATCTTATATTGTGTACATTTGCCTTTACATTCCCTTAAAAATTTCCCACATTGTGAGATTATTTCCCTCCATTCCTCATTCCCAAGAACAACCCCAAAGTCATTTTCCCATAAAACCTTCAAATTGTTTAGATCAGTACTGAGTGTAGAGTTCATTCTTCTGTAAAATATCGAGGCTCTGTGATGGTGTGATGGCAAAACCAAATACTCTAAAATATGGTTTTCTTCAGTTTGCCAGTCTAGTGACATAACACAGTGCCTTGTCTGAACATATTTCCAAAAATGTTCCTTTCCATTTAGGTTATATTTACTCAATACATCAATATAAGACATAAACACTTTACCATCATACAAATTATCCAGCGTACATATCCCATGGTTGTGCCAACTCTTTCAGTAGACCAGTGTTTTACCAATACAGATTGCAGGATTTTGCCACAAAGACGAATATGGCTGTTTAGAATGAGATAATTTAATCATATTGTGTATCTTCATCCAAACTTCCTTGGAATGCAACATAATAGGGTTAGAGATTCTACCTGAATTTTGAGAGAGGAGCTCTATGGGTGTAAAGGGAAAGGATAAAGATTTTTCTATAATGGGCCAGTCTAACTTGCATTGTCCAGTCCAATGTAGGGCAAGTTTCACCATCTCAAAAGAGATATAGTACAATCTTGGGTCAGAGCATAGCCAGAGCGTTGAGCCGATCTTGTGACATAGTGTTTCTAAGGAAAGTTTTTATCCTCTTTAATGTAGGAAAGCACCACTCAGACTCTGATGTTGTCATTGGTGTTGTGATGATGATGTTGAGAAGACTTACAGTTTCAGTGAATGTTTCTCCAAGGTCGTTTTCCATCAAAACCTGATAGAGAGCCAGTGCACCTTTGCAACTCCGGAACTCCTCATTCTCGTAGATCAGGGACAGTTCTGTTTTAAGTCTGGCCTTGTCCAATGAGGGATAGGCTTCCACCGTGGTTTTCAGTGCTGAATCTGGGAACTTTCTGCTGTGTTGTTGGAACAAGTCTCCTTGCAAGACAGTGGCACTGATGAGGTGCTTGGTGAAAGAAAACCTCTCCTTGGCATGGCTCATGATGGTGTCACATACCTATGTGATAACATACAATTATAAAAAAGGTAAAGAATTAGGTCTTCACGTCTCACTACAATCAATGTTCTGAATAGCTAGCCTATATTGTGTAATAAACCAAAATGGTTAACTGTAATTATTCATAGATATCATATGACAATAAACATTTGAGTCTGGACTACTATATCAAGTGGTGAGCATCTTCATTAGATTTTTTTGATGATGTCTTTGTTTCTCTCTGTTCCTCTGTGTCTCTGTGTGTCTGTTCCTCTGTGTGTCTCTGTGGGCCCTATCTTAGCCTGGCGCAAGTGCCATTTTTGCTATGTGCATAAGATAGCAAACGCGCTTGCGCTGGGTCTGTGCCGCTGTGGGTGTGAGGTCTACCATGAAGGCAAAAGGAAGGCGTGGCTGGGCACGTTTGCTATCTTGTGCTCAGGGTAAAACGTGATTGTGCCTTAGGGTCGTGTCTTGTGCTGATCAAAAGCGTAAGTGGAAGGCGGGAGGCGCAATGGATTTAATTTATTCAAGGTGTGTCCAAATCCAACTTTGCTGTCTTGTGCCAGGGGTGGGAGTGATATTTCGCCCTGCCCCGCCCTTTGCGCCACCAGTGCAAAGCAGGATAGACCTATCAGACGTGCCCAAGTGCCCTCATTAATTCACAGGGGAGTTTAGGCCGAACTTGCAATAAACCAATCAGAAAGTCAGCTCTCATCACCTTTCAAGAGGCAGGTGCGCCAGCAGCGCAAGCGGAGGCAGCATGACGGCAGATTTACCAGGAGGAAACAAAGAGAAAAGATTTTCAAAGCAAGGAGACAGATCTCCTGGTTCCAGAAGAGAATGCGCAAGAGCACGCAATATATGGAGACAGCAGGACGTCTCCAAAACAGCTTCACGCCGAAATAGTTTATATACAATAATACAATAAATATGAACTGCAAATGTCATGCAGATATGTAACTGGTTATGTTTGAACCTGAAGCACCTTGAAACTGTGTTGTAATTTATAATTAATTATTAGCATCATCATCATTATTAATTTTACTGGCTGAGGAGCGGGGAGAGAGATGGTGTAGTAGAGAGGGGAGGCGAACAGATCCAGAGGCTGCGAAGCTTCCCGGCTCCACCTGGCACACCTGAGCCAGGTGGAGGAGCAGTTAAGCGGTGGTCTGTGCTCCTCCTTCTTCTCCTCTCCCACCTAATCCTCATCTCCTCCTCTCATCCTCCCTCCTCTGTCCCGCTGCGAAACAAGTTGTTCTGTTCTGAAGTTTGGAGTGTGCAAAATTACGCACGGATCTATCCAACCAGCTATGACAGAAGCACACATAACTTTTTTCTCCCAGGTTGGGCTGGACTCCTATGGTCAAACATAGTGTCTGTATATTTTGTATGTTATAGATCATAATTGTTCAATCATTGTTTTTCTGGATCATAACAAACAGGCAGACACACACTACAGCTGCTCCAGCTGTCATGCTGACTCATCCGATAAAGACAATCTTTAGGCTTTATAATTATAATTCTTTTCCTCATTAGTGAGTTCATCTTCAAAGAAGAAAAGTGTTCTGTGATTGTAGAGACGTGTACACTTCAGCCAAGCGTGAGACACACGTGAAAGCTTTTAACTTCAATATTTACTTTTTATTGCTGATAGAAAATATGTTTGAATAACACTTAACTAATCGACACTCAAGTGGGAGGAAGAGAATGATCATAAATGAAGGTGTTTTGTGATTGTGAAGACGTGTGTGTGTTTCGGCCAAGCCCGCCAGGTGCTATCTTGTGCTGAAAAACCACAGACTTTGCGCTTCGACCAGGTTTTGGCTGGTCTAAAGCGCAAGCGCGTTTTACTCCAATGTGCTCAGCACAAGATAGCAAACACGCCGGGCCACGCCTTCATGTTTAGACCTCACACCCACAGCGGCACAGACCCAGCGCAAGCGCGTTTGCTATCTTACCCACATGGCAAAAATGGCACTTGCGCTGGCGTAAGATAGCAAAATCACTTGCGCTGGCGGCGCAATGGCTCCACAATCACCAAACACCTTAATTTACATTAGTCTTTATTCTCCACAGGAGTGTCGATTAGTGAAGTGTCCTTTGAACATATCCACCAGCAATAAAGTGTGAATATTGAAGTTAATAGTGCAGGTATGTGTGTGTCTTGCCCTTGGCTGAGGTGCGCACCCTCATCTCCACAATCACCAAACACCTTTCATTTATGTTTAAAAGTCGTGCATTCGTGTGTGTGTCTTTGAAGTTAATCACACTAATAAGTACAACAGTACTATTATTATAATTATAAAGCCCAATAAATCTCAGCAGACCTGCAAACAGGATCACAGCTGTCTGATAGTCTTTATCAGATGAGTCAGCATGACAGGTGGAGCAGCTGTAGTGTTTATGTCTGCGTGTTTGTTATGATCCAGAAATACAATGTTTAAACAATTATGATCTATAACATAGAAAATATACAAGACACTATATTTGACCGCACAAGTCCGGCCCAACCTGAGAGAAAATGTTATGTGTGCTTCTATCATAGCTAGTTGGATATATCTGCGTAATTTTGTGCACTTCAAACTTAGGAAACTCTCTCTGATTATTTCACAGTGGGTCAGAGGAGCGAGGATGGGAGGAGGAGATGATGATTAGGTGGGAGAGGAGAAGAAGAAGGAGCACAGACAGCCGCGTATCTGTGCCTTCAACTGGCTCAGGTGGGCCAGTGGAACCAGGAAGCTTTGCAGCTAGATTGGATCGGTTCGCCTCCCCTCTCTACTGCACCATCTCTCTCCCCCGATCCTCAGCCAGCAAAGTTAATAATGATGATGATTATAACAACTAATTATGAAATATAACATACTTTCAACGTGCTTCAGGTTAAAATATAACCAGTTACATATCTGCATGACATTTGCGGTTCATTTGTTGTAAAGTTTCTTGCAGGCGTTACTGTAAACTATTTCGGCGTGAAGCTGTTTTGGAGACGTCCTGCTATCTTCATATATCACGTTTTCACTTCTCTTACCAGGAGATCTGTCTCCTCACTTTAAAAATCTTTTCTCTTTGTTTCTTCCTGGTAAATCCGCCGTCATGCTGCCTCCGCTTGCGCTGCTGGCGCAACTGCCTCTTGAAAGGTGATGAGAGCTGACTTTCTGATTGGTTTATTGCATGTTCGGCCTAAACTCGCCTGTGAATTAATGAGGGCACTTGGGCACGTCTGATAGGTCTATCCCGCTTTGCGCTGGTGGCGCAAAGGGCGGGGCAGGGCAAAATATCACTCCCGCCCCTGGCACAAGACAACAAGGTTGGATTTGGACACACCTTGAATAAATTAAATCCACTGCACCTCCCACCTTCCACTTACGCTTTCAATCAGCACAAGACACGACCCTAAGGCACGAGCTCAAGATAGGGCCCTGTGTTTCTCTGTGTCTCTGTGTGTGTAAGCAAGTGCTGACCTCCAGTGCCAAATGGTGCTGCGTGTCTTCTCCCAATGTTCTCCGTTTCTTTGTGGGTGGCTCCTGAACAGGTCCCCTGTACTCCTCATCCTCAGCCAGATTAGGAACAGCTTCCCTGATCCAATACATAAGTTTTATGAATCAGTTGTGAAAACCAATTAGGGATATATTAACCAAACCCAGCAATTATATTTCATCTAAATTTCACATTAATTAATTATTTGAATAAGATGACATATAAGCATTTAAGGCTACACATAATTTATGCAGAGAATTAACAATTAGGCTAGGCTACATAATAATGCATTTAACATACCTGATAGCCTGCATGCGATTCATGAATGTCTGGGTGATTCCTGCGATGTAGACAGCATCGATGTTCCTCTTCTGGAGCTGATTATACAGCATGTCCACATGTGGCATGATCTTATGGAACAAGGCTAGGGAAAAACACAAAGCTTCATCTTCCAGCATTCTCAAATAGCCTCCAGCCTCTCTCTTCGTAGGGCTATCAAACACTTCACTGTTCCAGATGGTCTGAAAACACTTCACCAGATCATTCTTGTGCTCATAGACTGTGTTGACTGCACCACTGTTGAAGTTCCAACGTGTTGACGATGCACTTGGAAGTCGGTGCGCCACCATCTCATCTAGCACTGCAGTTCTCTTGCTCGCTTTTGAGAAAAAAGAAGCAAATCCCCCCATGTCAGTAAAAAAGTGAATGATCTGAGGGATGTGGGAAGTTGCCTGCTGCATTACCAGCTTTAACTGATGGGCATGACAGTGAATGTAGTGAGCGTTTGCATAGATGTCCTGCACCTTTCGCTGCACTCCTCCAGTGGCACCCCTCATTACCGCAGCCCCATCATATGCCTGGGCCATCAACTTTTTTTCTTGTCTCTCGGGAAGGATGCTGTGCAGCCTCTCCAATAAGGCACTGGCTATTGAATCCGCATAGCTGTTGGGTAGCTTGATGATTTCATAGAACCGCTCCTGTATATTGTTGCGTCCATCAATGTACCTTAGTACCAGGACTAGCTGACAGTGTGTGGAAATGTCGGTAGTTTCATCAGCCTGGATTGCTAAAAACTCAGCTGTCTTTACTTCATCTATGATCTGTTCTCTCAGAACTGCCAGCATACAGTCCAGGAGCTTGTTCTGAACTGTCTTCGAGGTGCCTTTAAATACGGTCGCATTTTCAAGGTGCTCCCTCAAGTCCCAATCAATGGATGCCATTAAGTTGACTAAACCTCTGAATATCCCGGTGTTGTCTTAGGAATCCCTTTCATCATGTCCCCGCATTGCTAATTCAAAAGCACCACAAAATTTTACATTTATTTTGGATAAAATATTACGGTTTTTATCTACCTCTTCATTGTGCCTTCTTACAGCGATGTGGTCCCCATTATCTAGCTGTGTTGCTATGCTAATCTTTCCGAGCACAGCTAGCTTTACCCCCCCTTGACCTCTCATGCTTCTTGATCCGTTCAGAGAGGTGCTTTAAGTCAGTTAGTCCAGTCTTTGTCCAAGTTGAATCACATTTGTCACTTCTGAAGAGGATACAGGGGAAACAGAAAAGTGCATTGGCTGCTCCACAACCTGCCAGCCACGTCTTACGGTTCAACCAGCTCAGACAAAAACTCTGTTTGTACAATTTATCTTTCTCCTTGGTTTGCTGGGAAATGTTCATTTCAGGTTTGTCGGGTCCCAGCTCCTTAACGAGAAGTTTTTCCTCCGTCGTCCGTCTCGCAAAAGGGTACATTAATAATTTCACCGAATTTGGTGGAAGCTGTGCTTGAACTCCAGTTGTCACTGCCATCGCCATCGCCATCGCCATCGCCATCATCTCTCTTCCTCGTCACCATAGTTTTTTTTCTCCCGCTGTAGGACAGAGTCTGGGAGTCGCACTACAAAAAAAACCTATCACTGGCTCCTCACGTAGCTCTAGCAATCATAAACCTTCACACATTTTACGTAGCAGTTGTGGCTACATTTCCAGCGCCCCACCGGCATTAAATTTGGTGACATTGATAGGCCGGATTGGCTACTTAGCTGCAGGTCAGGGGCACTTTGCCGAGCGCCCCGTGAGAGAATGATACACTGTAGGTCAGTCTAATCAGAGGCATGCAACAAATTGTGATCACACCAAAATCTAATTAAAGGCCCTGTCAACCATAATATCCACTCAAAAAAAAAAAAAAAAAAGTGGCTGTTGACAGTATTACACTAGTCTTTATCACTTGATTAAAGACAGGTGTAATCATTCCCACAAAACAAAACAAAAATTCAGGTATGAAATTCAAAACAAAGTTTGAGCTCATTAAATCTGTCACCAGGAAGTGCATGATTACTCAAGCTCAGTGTGAAAAAGACACATTTGACACATTTGGATGGAGAAGGTCACAAAGCTAGCTCGTCAAAACTGCAGTTTGTCCAACAACAAGTGACATTTTTGGGTCATGTGATGACATGTGAGGGCAAATCCCTCTCCCAAAAAAGAGTAAAAGCATTTTAAAACATTTTCAAACTCAATCATAAAGAAACACGTTATGCCTTTTGTGTTCCTGTTGCAGGCCCTTCATTCCCACTGGTGTTTTCACTGGTGTCCTCAAGGCCCCCCTGAGTGCAATCGCACCTGGGTGAGGCCTAGAAGCACATAGTAAAGTGACATGGACTGCTGATGCAGGGTAAACATTTGTTGACTTAAAACTTGTCCTTCGGAAGACTCTGACGACTCCAACTCTTGGGTTACCAGATCCAAACCGACCTCAGACTGTAGACAAAGAGTGTTGAGTGTTACTCCAGGACCACGGAGACAGACAGAGACCTGTAGCCTACTTTTCAGCTAAACTACAGGAATTCCTACTTTTAAAGGTGACTGTAAACTAATTCTGCTCTCGTATGTCTCCGCCAGTCCCACCAATCTTACGTTGTTTCTTTTGCAATGATTCTCCAGGATTTGCACACGGTCCCATAGCATATCCACCTTTTTCCCCATGGTACCGGTGTTTGTCACAAGGCCCTCAGTCGTGTCCTCCAGCTGGGAGATTCGCTCCTCCGCCTCCTCCACTCGTACCTGTAGCCCGCTGACAGAGTTTTTCAGCTCGGTGGTGGTTTCTTTGATGGTCACTACATCAGCAGCTACTTCCGTCAGTTTAGTACTCAGTTTGGTTATTTCAGCAAAGATTTTTTCCATACTTATTTTCTGTTCTGCAGCTTCGTCGGGAGACTTGTCCTCATTAGCAGCTAGCTTGTTCTGAGTAGCTATGTGGCCCATATCCTTAAAATATTTCGACGTTGTCGCCATTTCTCACCGCCAAAAATGTAGTCAAAGTACTAAGAACTTTTCTGGGATAAAGTCTATCAATATTTAGCTCAAGGTAGGCAGATAAATATGGATTAAACAATTAAATTAGTTGCGAGTGGTCTGAGCCCTCCTACAGTGCTGCCATCCTGCTCAGCATACCCACGTGACTCCTCATTTTCATTTAGTTCTAGGGATAACCTAATCAGCATTTCTGTAAATGTGCCAGTATTAGACAGACAGTTAGCTGGCTAAATTTCAACTGCAGGTGAGAAGTTTTGAAACCTATGAAGTGTATTTTTTGGCCACTTGGGCTGTGTTGATTATATATATGACAGCCACCCCAAACTAGAGCTGTAACATTAATTGGTTAATAGATAATTAATCAACTATCAAATTAATCACCAATAATTCTGATAATTGATTAATCACTTTGAGTAATTTTTTAAAGAAAAAAAGTCTCAATAGTCTGTTTTTAGTGTGAATATATTCAAATGTTTTCTGTTTTTTTTTAGTCCTCTGTGACAGTAAACTGAATATATCTAGTTTGTGGACAAAAGAAGACATTTGAGGACGTCATCTTGGGCTTCAAGAAACGCTGATCAAGTGATTTTCACACTTTTTTTTGACATTTTATAGTCCAACCAACTGATTGATTAATCAATACATTAATTCTAAAATAATAAATTATGAAATATTAAAAATAATTGTTAGTAGCAGCACCACCCCAAACAAATGAAATAAATGTCATTAGTCCAGTAGTGGCACACTTAAAAGTTATCTTACCTTCTCTGCAATCAAGAGCACTAAACAGTAGAATGAAAACAGATCTATCGGACTTGTGTATACAGCATTTTTATGACAATCAACCATAATCAAAATTCTTTGCTCACCTTAGTTTCCATTGTTTTCACTGGATGCGATTAGTGCATTGTCTTTCTGAGCCACAGCCAGATCTTGGGGTGAATCACTGGGACTCTGGTTCACTACCAGCCTATAAGGATCTGTCACTGCAGAAGGTGATGTGGTGATCAACCTCACCAGATTGTTGATGCATCCCAAAAAGACTGACCAACACTTTTAAATTCACTTAGAGCTGCAAATTAGAGCTGCAAACCACGGCTGCAGACTCAAGAATGACTCGACGACACAATTTTAGAATTCAAGATCTAAACAAGATTAGTGGATTCTGAAAAGGAATAGTGAACTTTAGTGGCTCACTCAGTTACAGCATGGTCTGCGACATGAATATGTTGTTGTCCATGTTGACAACTGTTTAGCTCATCTTGTTCAGATTGCTAATGTAGTCTACAGGCTTTCAGTACACATTGTATTTGAACTTGTTTATGTAATAAATTTGCATTGAACCATTGTAAAAAAGATATGTAGTGTTCATAACCTGTTATGTGACAATTTTAAAGATCTTGTTTTTAAAGGTACACTTGTAGTTTTGGGAAAGAATTTTGAATCAAAAAAGAATATTCACGGATACATACATGACTGACTGAATTAATAATT
Source organism: Lutjanus erythropterus (assembly GCF_056507025.1). Taxonomy (NCBI): domain Eukaryota; kingdom Metazoa; phylum Chordata; class Actinopteri; order Lutjaniformes; family Lutjanidae; genus Lutjanus; species Lutjanus erythropterus. Next base: position 221,366 of record NW_028146646.1, read on the forward strand.
AATTACAGAATAAACAAATTGTCCTCAAAGAGCATAATTTTCATATTGTTTCTTTTTTTTGCAGGGACCCAACTTTCTGGCTTCAGACAGTGTTTTAGGGACCTCATTTTCCTCTTAGGATCCCTTATTTATTCAGTTATGAAAATATATCAATATTTGTGTTTGTATTATTACTTTTCTGAGTTTGAATTTCTTTTCCAAAACTGCATAATGTGCCTTTATAGTTGCTAGGTTTACACTAAATGGTCAGAAGTATGCCACACAGTACCTTCATAACTGTTAAAAGGATGGTTCCTGTTATTCGAAGTGTGTTTGTATAGGGTACTTATCCATAGTCAGTGTATTGCCCACAGTAGATGTTAGTTGCCTGCTTCTGGTTTGGAGAAGCAGCAGGAGTACCGATGCAGATGAGCTAAACAGTATACTGCTTTAGACAGGGTTAGCAGCAAAATATTTTAACCACTTGAAAGTGTTCTTCCCAACAAAAAAGTATTTAACTTTATGCAATATTTCAAATATTTTCACTGCTTTACCTTCCTGTCAGCCAGCCTTTCCAACAGGATCTCACCTTTATACAAGCCAAATATCATATCTCCAAAGCCACCCGAGTCTTAGCAGAAGCACTACTTACTTAATACATGGTTGGTTTGGAGAGCGCGATATTTGGCTTATATAACAGCAGTATACCATGAGAAAAGGCTGCCTGGTAGAAAGGTGAAGCTGAGAAAATATTCAAAATATAATGTACATTTAAACTGATACAAATTTTTGTAAGTGGTTAAAATATGTTATATGTTGTTGCTGACCCTTTCCTCAACAGTGCATTGCTACGCTTCTGTGCTGGTATGCGTCTTTGCTTCTACAAAATTGGAGGCGTGTCAACATCCATCGACTGCAGGTAAGTCAGTGTCACATACAACCTAGGTTCTGTATAAACACCTGAAAAATGTTAGAAATTAGTTTTAATACAAATATGAAATATTGTAGTTAAAGGTATAGTTTTTGCACACTTTCCTGATATTGTTAGTTATATGACGTTGATAGATACTTTATTTTAAACCAGATTTCCAGAGGCTTTGAGTTGCTACACAGTTTACAGATGGCCAAATGTGTTTCTCTGCAATTATAATGTTCTTTTAGGATAAAAAAAGAAATAAAAAATTACTGAAACTGACTGCCTCACTTTTTTGAGTACATTTCTCAGCACTCTTCCTTTATACATAAATAATATTGTATGACACAGAAAAACATCTTCTTTTTTAAGTTTTAAGTTAGTGTTTTTGAGTTACGGATAGTTAAGAGGGCTTACTGAACATGAAATGATGGGTTTTCATTAGGCCTGTCACAGTACTTAACAGCCAATGAAATACAAGTAATTTTTCCAACAACCAATCAAAGCACAGATGTGTTTTTTTGACAGCCAATCAGAATATAGGGAGATTTTACAACAGCCAATCACAATACAGGGGGATTTTCCAGCAACCAATCAGAATAAAGAGGTATTTCTCAACAGCCAATCACATTACAGTGGGATTTTACAACAGCCAATCACAATAAAGGGGGATTTTCCAGCAACCAATCGGAATAAAGAGGTATTTCTCAACAGCCAATCACATTACAGTGGGATTTTATAACAGCCAATCACAATACAGGGGGATTTTCCAGCAACCAATCAGAATAAAGAGGTATTTCTCAACAGCCAATCACATTACAGTGGGATTTTCCAACAGCCACTTACAATACAGGGGGATTTTACTAGACTTGCACTGATTAATCGGCAATGCTCGGAATCGGGCCGGTTTTCACGTGACTGGCCTTGACCGGTGACTAGCCGGTCAGCGTCACAAATCCGGTTCTGGGCCCGTCATTGTTACACACATGTTCTGCACGATGGTCACGTCATGCGCACAGCAGACAAACTGACCGTGACGTCAACACAGCACTGATAACAGCTACACACTGAGACACACGTCTGCATGAAGCTGGTGTCAGCGACAGATTCCAAGAACAGGATAAAGAGAAGACAGACAGTCTACAACGAGACAGAGCAGCTGACAATGTCGCAAAACAGCCGTAAACTCTCTCGCACTTCAGGCTAATGCTAGCAAGCTAGCAGCAGACTGCTGTTCACAGAGGGACAGTTAAAATCTCACCTCCTGTTCTGGCTGAAGAATAAACAACCTGTGTTGATGTGTCTCCTCAAACATTTTCTCATCCAGACTCGTTTAACTTCTGTGTTTGTTTTTCTCACGGCAAAGTTTTACTTCAAACTGTTGCACCGCGTTAGTCTCTGGTTTGTTTACATTCGCTTCCACAAAAGATCACGTGAAATCGCGTACCACGAAATCCCGCGAGATGATCTCGCGAGATCACATTCACCCAATTCAGAATCTTAATATAAAATTATAATAAGGCCTGGTTGTAATCTGGATGATTTTGGAGAAAGTATTAAATGAATATTTAATAGTCAGTGTCTTATTATGAACATATTTACAAGAAAAGTTGCAAAAATGTTTGTGAAAATGGAAATCGGAATCGGCTAAGAAAGTTGAAATCGGTGCAAGTCTAGATTTTACAACATCCAATCACAGCACAGATGTTTTTCATGACAGCCAGTCACAATACGGAGTCATTTTCAAACAACCAATCAGAATAAAGAGGTAATTCTCAACAGCCAATCACATTACAGTGGGATTTTCCAACAGCCAATCAGAATACAGGGGGATTTTCCAATAGCCAATCAGAATAGAGGGGGATTTTAAAACAGCCAATCAGAATAAAGGGGGGTTTTACAACAGCCAATCACAATGCAGGGGGATTTTACAACAGCCAATCACAGCAAAGGGTGATTTTCCAGCAGCCAATCAGAATGCAGGGGTTTTTTGCAACAGCCAATCAGAATGTAGGGGCATTTTACAACAGCCAATCACAGTGCAGTGGGATTTTCCAACAGCCAATCACAATGCAGGGGGATTTTACAACAACCAATCACAGTGCAGTGGGATTTTCCAACAGCCAATCACAATGCAGGGGGATTTTACAACAGCCAATCACATTACAGTGGGTTTTAAAACAGCCAATCAGAATGCAGGGGGATTTTGCAACAGCCAATCAGAATACAGAGGGATTTTCAAACAGCCAATCAGAATACAGGGGGATTTTCCAGTAACCAATCAGAATAAAGAGGTATTTCTCAACAGCCAATCACATTACAGAGTGATTTTACAACAGCCAATCAGAATACAGGGGGGTTTTCCAATAGCCTATCAGAATACAGGAGGATTTTACAACAGCCAATCACAAAACAGGGTGATTTTCAAACAGCCAATCAGAATACAGGGGAATTTTACAACAGCCAGTCACAATGCAGTGGGATTTTACAACATCCAATCACAGCACAGGGTGATTTTCCAACAGCCAATCAGAATGCAGGGGGATTTTACAACAGCCAATCACAATACAGGGGAATTTTACAATAGCCAATCAGAATAAAGGGGAATTTTACAACAGCCAATTACAATGCAGGGGGATTTTAAAACAGCCAATCACAGCACGGCTGTTTTTCATGACAGCCAATCACAATACAGGGTTATTTTCAAACAACCAATCAGAATATAGGGGGATTTTCTAGCAACCAATCAGAATAAAGAGGTATTTCTCAACAGCCAATCACATTACAGTGAGATTGTGCAACAGCCAATCACAATACAGGGGGAATTTCCAGTAACCAATCAGAATAAAGAGGTACTTCTCAACAGCCAATCACATTACAGTGGGATTTTACAACAGCCAATCACAGCACAGATGTTTTTCATGACAGCCAGTCACAATACGGAGTCATTTTCAAACAACCAATTAGAATGCAGGGTTGTTTTGCAACGGCCAATCAGAATATAGGGAGATTTTACAACAGCCAATCACAATACAGGGGGATTTTCCAGCAACCAATCAGAATAAAGAGGAATTTCTCAACAGCCAATCACATTACAGTGGGATTTTCCAACAGCCAATCAGAAAACAGGGGGATTTTACAACAGCCAATCACAAAACAGGGTGATTTTCAAACAGCCAATCAGAATACAGGGGAATTTTACAACAGCCAATCACAATGCAGTGGGATTTTACAACAGCCAATCACAGCAAAGGGTGATTTTCCAACAGCCAATCAGAATGCAGGGAGATTTTACAACATCCAATCACAGCACAGATGTTTTTCATGACAGCCAGTGACAATATGGGGTCATTTTCAAACAACCAATCAGAATGCAGGGGATTTTTGCAACAGCCAATCAGAATATAGGGGCATTTTACAACAGCCAGTTACAATACAGGGGGATTTTCCAACAGCCAATTAGAATACAGGGGGATTTTCCAGCAACCAATCAGAATAAAGAGGTACTTCTCAACAGCTAATCACATTAAAGTGGGATTTTCCAACAGCCAATTACAATACAGGGGGATTTTCCAACAGCCAATCACAATGCAGGGGGATTTTACAACAACCAATCACAGTGCAGTGGGATTTTCCAACAGCCAATCACAATGCAGGGGGATTTTACAACAACCAATCACATTACAGTGGGATTTTCAAACAGCCAATCAGAATGCAGGGGGATTTTGCAACAGCCAATCAGAATACAGAGGGACTTTCAAACAGCCAATCAGAATACAGGGGGATTTTCCAGTAACCAATCAGAATGCAGGGGTTTTTTGCAACAGCCAATCAGAATATAGGGGCATTTTACAACAGCCAATCACAGTGCAGTGGGATTTTCCAACAGCCAATCACATTACAGTGGGATTTTCCAACAGCCAATCAGAATACAGGGGGATTTTCCAATAGCCAATCAGAATACAGGGGGATTTTACAACAGCAATCACAAAACAGGGTGATTTTCAAACAGCCAATCAGAATACAGGGGAATTTTACAACAGCCAATCACAATGCAGTGGGATTTTACAACAGCCAATCACAGCAAAGGGTGATTTTCCAACAGCCAATCAGAATGCAGGGGGATTTTACAACATCCAATCACAGCACAGATGTTTTTCATGACAGCCAGTCACAATATGGGGTCATTTTCAAACAACCAATCAGAATGCAGGGGTTTTTTGCAACAGCCAATCAGAATATAGGGGCATTTTACAACAGCCAGTTACAATACAGGGGGATTTTCCAACAGCCAATTAGAATACAGGGAGATTTTCCAGCAACCAATCAGAATAAAGAGGTACTTCTCAACAGCTAATCACATTGAAGTGGGATTTTCCAACAGCCAATTACAATACAGGGTGATTTTACAACAGCCAATCAGAATACAGGTGGATTTTACAACAGCCAATCACAGTGCAGTGGGATTTTCCAACAGCCAATCACAATGCAGGGGGATTTTACAACAACCAATCACAGTGCAGTGGGATTTTCCAACAGCCAATCACAATTCCGGGAGGATTTTACAACAACCAATCACATTACATTGGGATTTTCAAACAGCCAATCAGAATGCAGGGGGATTTTGCAACAGTCAATCAGAATACAGAGGGATTTTCAAACAGCCAATCAGAATACAGGGGGATTTTCCAGTAACCAATCAGAATAAAGAGGTATTTCTCAACAGCCAATCACATTACAGAGTGATTTTACAACAGCCAATCAGAATACAGGGGGGGTTTCCAATAGCCTATCAGAATACAGGAGGATTTTACAACAGCCAATCACAAAACAGGGTGATTTTCAAACAGCCAATCAGAATACAGGGGAATTTTACAACAGCCAATCACAATGCAGTGGGATTTTACAACATCCAATCACAGCACAGGGTGATTTTCCAACAGCCAATCAGAATGCAGGGGGATTTTACAACAGCCAATCACAATACAGGGGGATTTTACAATAGCCAATCAGAATAAAGGGGAATTTTACAACAGCCAATCACAATGCAGGGGGATTTTAAAACAGCCAATCACAGCACGGCTGTTTTTCATGACAGCCAATCACAATACAGGGTTATTTTCAAACAACCAATCAGAATATAGGGGGATTTTCTAGCAACCAATCAGAATAAAGAGGTATTTCTCAACAGCCAATCACATTACAGTGGGATTTTGCAACAGCCAATCACAATACAGGGGGAATTTCCAGTAACCAATCAGAATAAAGAGGTACTTCTCAACAGCCAATCACATTACAGTGGGATTTTACAACAGCCAATCACAATACAGGGGGATTTTCCAGCAACCAATCAGAATAAAGAGGTATTTCTCAACAGCCAATCACATTACAGTGCGATTTTACAACACCCAATCACAATACAGGGTGATTTTACAATAGCCAATCACAGCACAGATGTTTTTCATGACATCCAATCACAATACAAGGTCATTTTCAAACAGCCAATCTGAATAAAGGGGGATTTTGCAACAGCTAATCACAGCACAGATGTTCTTCATGACAGCCAATCACAACAGAGGGGTATTTTCAAACAAACACTCACAACACAGGGAGATTTTACAATATATACAATTTTACAATATATGATTATCAAAGTTCATAGATTGTTTAATGTGTATGTTATTTAGGAGGTGTGTCAAAAAGTAACAGGACTTAGTGTGCTGTGCGAGCTATGAGTCGGGTAGGGATTAGCGGGTTGTGTCAGTTTGTGACAGATTTTTCCTCAGCCGGACCAGAAACTTCAGGTTGGTTCATTGCTCGGTGCCCATCACTTGACGGCCTGAAATTAAAGAAAAAAGGTCATATATTTGTATACAATATAATTGATATGAGTATGCAGTTATCAGTATGACTATTTCTATTATTGTATATGATGGAATATTAGAATGTCAGTATCAATATATAAAAATGCACAGTAACAAAAATCAAGTAGGGCAAGAACATCCTCTGAATTAAAATTGAATTCAAATATAAAAAATAATTCAGAGGATTATCTTCTGCCTCCTCAAACCTAATGTACCCCAGTGTGGGGGCTGGATTTGTTTTTAGAGTGGCAGTGTGAAAATATTTTAAATGTATGGCAAACAGGTTCTGGTAAGGATGGAATGTAAGGTTTATGCCACAGGTATCCTAAATTAACAGCATTGGGAAATACCCAAATCATTTTTTTATGTTTCTGTAATGGTTAATACACCAGTATGTAGAGGGAATTTAACCGAAATATTTCTAATGCTAAAATGTAATTATTATTGTTATCCATGAATTTTCAAATTTACTGTTTACAAAAAAACCCAGAAAACATAGTAAAGCACATTATTATTTCTTGATTAAGATGTCAAATTATAGTTATTTACTTGCATTCCTGAACAGAAAACAATGTTTTAGTGGTTGAATGCTATGCTTGATTAATTTCTGACTTCTCAGAGAAGCCCAGTGAGCCAGCTCAAATTTGGGTACAAAAAGGTGAATTCAGTTTGAAATTCCTCATTCCTGTTCACAATGGTAAAACGTCGAGAGTGCAGTGAAAATCAAAGAGTACACATTAAAACACTTCATGATGCTGGATGATCTCTGAGACAAATAGGGAAAGACATGGAGTCAATTGCTTCTGTGCTCAAAAAGTTACATTCAGTCACCCAAAAATTTATCTGTTTCACAAATGAATCACCATAGTTCACGTTCATGTAATTTATGTTTGGAGCAGACAAATCCACATTATCCTGTTTATTTATTTATTTATTTTTTGGTTTGATTTTTGCTGTTACAAATACCCATTTTTGGTAAACTGAAGAATAACGACAAAAAATTAGAAGATAGTTGTGTCCTCAACTTATTTCCACGATCCAATACAAAAGTATCAGAACTGATCAATATTAGTATGCTCAAAATAATATAATTGATTTCAATGCATTGCTGTTTCTTATTAAATTCTCTCACCCCTTTTTTTTCTTTTTCTCACAAGATAATCAAAATTAATTAGTACAGAGGAATTCTCTACTCTTCTACGCATGCTTTTTGGAGTCTTACTTCACACAATATAATTATTACCCAGTAATGATTTTTCCATACACTATTGTGGTTTTAGTAAACACTGAGTCTTACTTTGCACAATACGACAATTAACCAGTGATAATTTTTCCCATACAGTATTGTGGTCTTAGTAAACTCTTTTAAGTTGGACTCGTCAGTGCACCTCCAGGTTTCTACTAAACCTTGGTTAAAAACTGTCGGGACTCTTTCCCATCTCAACTCTTATATCTTGACATCTTTAGTAACCTGATTTTTCCCCCTTTTTTATTTTTCTAAAAATCAATTAAATAAATTTTCAGATTCTCACCAATCAGAATTGTTGAATCGCAGCGCTGAGTGAGTCTGGTCTCGGGTCTAAGGCCCTCCTTCTCACCAGTCTTTGTGGGGAGGTTGAGGTTGAAGGGAATATCTCCTCAGGGTGTGCACTACCACCGTCGACCCTGAGTCCAGAAACCCTCACACAAGCGATCCCACTTCTGACACCAAATTGTAAATTGAAAATCTGAAAATTAAGACCATGACCCCATGACCAAGATTGTCTTTCTGGTGTTTTAATCGAGCTTTGCAAAGGATCAGTACACAGTCACACTCAAAGTGTAAAAGGAACTGATAATCAAGTCAAGAATGTAAATCTGTCTTACAGGGTTAGGAGATGAAGGAGGTTGGGTCAGGATGGACCTGAACTGCTTATCGGGAGAGTCAGGATGTGATTGTGTTATCAGAAGTTGTTCTTCCAAAGGGAAAACAGCTGTGTGTACAAGGACGAGTAACCAGTTAGTGCCTGACAGAACATGCGAAATAACTAAGAGGAACAACAGTGACCAGTTTGGTGAATAATTTTCCCACCACAGTGGTTACACAGCGTTGGGTAATTTCTCTATCATCCCTGGACACATCAAGTCCATAAATACTGGGCAACAGGTCCCACTCGTTACAACGCAGACATTCTTCCTCTGTGGGCATAGAGTCACAGCATTCACAGGAGCACAACCAATCTTCACAGATTCACAGACATGCAGCAGCTGCTTCACCCTCATCTGCCCGTTGCCCCTCTCTCTCTATCCTCATCCGCTCTTTGTTTGTAGGAACTCAAACTCCTCATCCGTATACTCGGGCTTAAATAAGTACTGGCAGCCACTGAAATCAAAGGTCTCATCTACATTCTCCAAATCAGGTAAATATTTAGCCATGACACTTCAATCGGCCTAGTAAACTCTCACCTGTACTATGGGACAACCAACTGACTTTTACAAGTCATGGCTCCTCAGTTTTCTTCCAGTAACAAGCAAAGATCCCGTGAGATTTTGTCACACACAGTCCGGAGCAAGTGAAGGGTAAGACAGACGCTTCGCATGCTGTTGACAGAGATAAAACTGGCAATCTGAGCGGGTCTGTGGTGAAAAAAAGCACTTTCAATGCAAGAACTTGTACGGGACACATTTGTCCAATGTATACTGTTGTACTTATTTCGCAGCTGCCAGCTGCATCTGCTTTCCTCAATACTGGACCAATTTCAAAACGAGCTGTCTCAATCAAGGCCAAGGTTGAAAATTTCCAAAGTTGTCCTTTAATACTCACTCATAATTACACCATGTCTTGATGGAGACTACATTCTATGAAATTTTCTGACCATTCTATGGCCATTATCACTAAAGGCTAAAACACACCGGGCCATGCTGCATCACTCTCGTCCAAGACAGTGTGCTTGGAATATATCTCGACCTCAGCATCTCTGACCCTCCATCTTTGCCATCAAGCTAGCGTGTGTTGTGAGACTGAGCTCCTGTCTGTGCAGGAGAGCAGAGGCAGTGGTCTGAAGAAGTGTCTGTGTGTTAAAGTGATAGTTCACCCAAAAATGAAATTCCACTCATGCCATTTACACCATGTTTTTAGCCTAAACAGGGCTGTACAGTGCGACAATTTTCGACGGAATTTGGTAATAAAAATCATTCTGTGCGAAGAGAAATACGTGTCCACTCGCACAAGTGTGAAGGAGTTGCGCTGGTATCATGTCTAAAAAAAAATAGTAGGGAAAACAAGGCTATAGGCCACATACGGCCTGCGAGATAATTTCACGTGTCTGTTATGAATGGCCCATCGGTAAATAGCACTCCCACCACTCATACTACAAATCCCACAACGCACTACGTCAGCTGCCGCGCAACTCGAGAAATAAATCAGCTCGCAGTCGCGAAGACGCAGGTCAATATGTTCATCTGTACCTGATGGGCTGATGGGTTTGTAATATTATTATATGAGCATATTTTTATGCCAAATGCAGTGCCATTGAGGGTTTGCATGATTAAAGTGTGCGATATCTTGTGTGCAGACAAAAAGCAAGCATTTTCAAATGTAACCCCCACCTGGATATGTGAGCTGAAATATTCTGAGCTGAAATATTCTCATTTTCTTTTGTTATTGTTGAAGAAAAAAAATATTTTAAATCCTATTTATTTTATTGAGGAAAAAGTTGTTGCAGTCTGGCTGTTCAAATTCATATTTCTGAATAAAACATAGTCAGTTTTAGACAGTTTAATAAATGTTAATCCTGTTTGGCCCGCGACTTAGACTGTGTTTTAAATTTTGGCCCTTTCTGTGTTTGAGTTTGACACCCCTGCTATAGGCCGTCTCTTGTCCTATACGTCAGTTGTTGTAGCAATGCTTCACGGGAGTTGTAGTTCTAAGTGTGTACGGTCCTTCTCAATCCGAATACAAAAGAACTACATTTCCGGGTAAACAAACCAAAAAAGCACTGTTTTGTAAATATTGTGTGGCGGCAGGTGAACTGATGGCAGGGAATACGCCATACATCACAGGGAGTACAATCTTTAAACGTGACAACGTTTATAAACACAGTATTACAAAGCGACACATCACCTGTAGAGATGCTCACCTCGCCTCAAGTCAAGTTGTTTTGTAACATATTGTTCTGTTTTGAGTGTTCAATTTGAATGTTCAAGTACGTAAAATAAATAAGAATTGAAAGATCTGCTGCTGATTTAAAAATAATTTCAGTGGAAACGTGGAAAAAAAGTGGAAATAGTGTTACTGCAGTATTTTATCACTAAGAAATAACAAGATTTGTATGCATAGGCCTATGATGAGTAAATGGCAGATTTTAGTGTTGAACAGTAAAAATGACTAATTTTACTATTTTTCTCAAAGATGAAACCCTAACATTACAGAATGCATGATTATAATCAGCAACTTTGAGATAAAAAAAAATGTGGTTTGAATGGGAGTTAATTGTCCTTAACGTCTAAATCTGATGCTACACAAAAAGTAATAATGCATCAAAGTCAATATTTTGGTTAATCCTTGACATATCCAAGACTGATAAAAAAAAATGCCCCAGCCACCCAACATTTGTTGTATGGAAAATATCTAAATTTCTTTGCTTTTTTTCATAAATAATAACAGTGATATCGAGTAATCAAACAGGCATTTAAAGGGTTAAACTTCTCAAAATGATTGAATGTTTAGTTTTGGGGGCAGGACTGAAGTTGTTTGAGAGATTTATGCAGAAAAAAGTAGAAAAAATATGAATCTGTACTTTTTTTAATGTAGTTTTTATGGAGGTGGACATTTTTGTCCTTAACAACCAATTAGGATGGAAATTAAGACGAAGCCAGGGGGTTAACATTGTTAGAATTTCTGATCAGTATCGAATTTAGCCAATAAACACGTTAACTAACTGTCCAACTGTGTGTGCTACTAAATTTTTCTTTGTGCTATTAAAATTTTTAACTTGCTAGCACCAGTGCTACCACCTAAAAAAGTAAGTGTACAGCCCTGCTAAATGTCATCTGTAGCCTTTCAGATCCAAATGCTCTGTAGTCATGGTAATGGGGTCCTTTGACGAGAGGGTCCTGCAAGGACAGATGGACCACGCTCATTCCAGCCCAGGTGCCCCACTCCCAAAGCAAAAAAGCTACGAAGATCTAGAGAGGGACAGCAGAGAGGAGGGAGGGGGATCGTGTGTGAAGTGCCGACTGATAGAAAACTTTTTTGATGATAAATCCTGATGGTACTGAACAGTTATCTGATTAAAATATCTGTCTGAAACAGACAGATGCTCGGCTACTCTATGAAATGTTTGTCACTTCACTGCATTATTCTGAAGCCTGCAGTGTGTTTTGGCCTTTGGGAAAAAAGTGTATAGTTTTTTTTAAGGCTGCCTCAAGGGTTAAAGGGATATTTTTCAAGTGTTTAAAGTGTAATTCAAATGTAACTTTATTAAATCAAATACATTAACCTAAATGACAAATACGCCCAGAAACCCTCAGAGGCACTGCATTTGGCATAAAAATACATGCTCAAATAATTACATGACAAACCCAACTCCATCAGGCACAGATGAGCATACTGACCTGCTCAATTTAACATTAAGGCCAAAACGCACTAAAATCTTCAATAGTTAAGTCAATTGAAGCTTCTAACAGCGCACTGCACTGTAGCGATACTAATTTCAAACAAGGTAAACTTCCAGCTCTCCTCACAGATCAACGATAAAGAAGGGCACTACTTAATGGTCAAAGGTTTAATTGACCACAAACAAGTTACATTATTGAATGTTTATAGACCACCAGGAAATAATAAACAGCTGATCAAAAAAGTTTTTAATCTTAGATCTGGTGTGTGATATAGTGTCAGGTGTGTTGGTATGTGGGGGAGACTGGAATATCCAACTTTATCCCTCCATGGACTCCTCAAACAAAACAAAACAAAAAAATAATAAGACCTGAAGCAGTATACATCAAAAAATTGCTTAAATAATTTGGTATGCGTGGAGGGATGTGTGGAGGGAGCTACACCCACTTGATAGATGCTTTACTTTTTTTTTCTCATGCTCATTCTGTTTGCTCATTTTTTTTATGTTTAATTCAGATCACCACAGGATTACCAAATGTAACATTGGGGTAAGGGGCATCTCTGATCATGCAGGGGTATATTTAACACTGCATTTTGACAGCAAGCCCAAAGACACATTGTGGAGATTTAACACTAATCTTTTGAATGATCCTCAATGTCAGAAATACAAAAAGGGAGAATTTCAAGAATACATGACCCATAATGACAATGGCACAGTGTCTCCCAGTACACTGTGGGACGCTGCAAAAGCTGTTATAAGAGGTAAACTTATCATGTGGTCAGCTCAGAAGAAGAAGGAAAAAGAGAAACAAGGATTTGACTGAAAGTCTTTGGAGAATAAACACCCATTGGAATGGTATTAAACCTTTAGAGAGATTATAATACCAGTTCTTAAGGAATGTTTTAATTATGTTCTTCGAGGGGGGGGGGACTCCATCGTCCTGGACACAAGCAGTAATTTTAGTAATTCCTAACACGGGTAAAGATAAGTCTAGTTCTTACAGACACATATCTGTTTTAAATATGGAGGAAAATATAATCCTGGATTTGACAGATACAGACCAAAATGGTTTTGTAAAAAACAGGGAGACCCAGGACAATGTGAGGCGGGCTTCCACCTCATTGAGTATATGAGAAACAGTGGATAGAGAATCTATTGCCGAGAAAGCTTTTGATTCTGTTCGATGGGAATATTTATACTTGGTTCTTAGACGATTTGGTTTTAACAGCCAGGTAGTTGGATGCCTGAAATCTTTACCTTCATTGCTCTCCCACAGCCAGAATTAAAATAAATGGGAATTTATCTAAAACAGCGTCTCTTGAGAGGGGATGTCGTCAGGGATGCCCCCTCAGCCCTACACTTTTCGCCCTCTTCATTGAGCCACTAGCACAGGAAATCGGAGAAGATAATGACGTAACAGGCATATTGATTGGAGATACACAACACAAGACCTGTCTGTACGCAGATGACATTCTTGTGACGCTTACCAACCCTAATGAAAGCTTGCCTAAATTACTATCTCTTCTTAAAGTATTTGGTTCATACTCCGGGTACAAATTGAACTTACAGAAAACCCAAACTTTTTACTATGAACCACAAGAAAAAGTTTACAGATTATGTCATTTTAAATGGAAGGGTGACATAATTAAATACCTGGGAGTATAAATACCTAGAGATCTACCTGCCATCTATGAACATAACTATACTCATATAACAGCGGATATTAAGGCCAATTTAAATCGCTGGTCATTATTACCAATGAACACGTATAATCGAATAGACGTTATAAAGATGAATATATTACCCAGGCTGCTCTACCTTTTTCAGTCATTGCCTGTTGATGTCCCTCCCAAGCAATTCAGTGAGTGGAACAGAATGATTTCAACCTTCATTTGGGGAAAGCAAAGACCCAGGATTCGATTTCAAACATTACAATTACCCAAGGACAGAGGAGGAAGGGCTTCAGCCTGCTTAGAAGATTATTACAAAGCAGCACAGTTACGTTTTCTGTATGATCCTACATATGATGCGCAACGGAAAGACATAGAACAAACTCAAACAAACATACCTCTTCAATCTATATTTGGGGAAAAATCCCTTCAGAAGAAATATTTAGACAAATTATCTAAATGGACTGCAGTCCCCTTAAACATTTGGCATAAAGAATTTAAAGACCTGAACTTCGAGAGGAATGCACGAATATTACACTGGGTGGCGTATGACACAGAAATCACACCGGCTAAATTTGAAAACAGATTTAAACTCTGGACAAATGCAGGCATGACCTCATACTGTATGATATCCTCCAATAGAGGCTTAGATACCTTTCAACAACTTTCAAAAACATATAACGTAGTAAAGAAAAGCAATAACCAGAAAATGGTTGGGCATAGAACCTCCTAAAACCTTTGAGTGGATAGAAATAGTTAATGACATTTATACTATGGAACGATTGACCTTTTCCCTGAAAAAAATGGAAGTCCTATTTGAAACTGTAGTGATTTCTTTATACATGTTTGGTTGGAGAAACAATGTAATGTATTTTTCCTATGCACAAACAGAGCAGACTTTTAAGTTAAGAAAGAATGGGAGACATCTCACTTTGAAGGAAACACTGAGGACTAGCATTAAATGGAGCCAAGGATCATAAAAACTTTTTGGACCTCAAATAACACTCATGGACATAAAGGACTTTTTCGACAATGAATGTAACCCGGGTTCATTCAATCCTCATTCTGTATGTTTAGCATTTCTCTACACCTGTGATGACCCTGTCTGTTTTAAGTTCTGTTTTTGTTTAAAAGAAAATAATAAAAATAAAGTTTAAAAAAAAAATTGTGTTGTTAAAAAGGAATTCACATTAAAGCATTAACGCGTTAACTTTGACAGCCCTATTAAATATACATTCATCGCATAGTTTGTGTTTTGCAGCTACACCCTACCTCAGAAATGTTGTGTTTTTTGTCTGACAATTAATTACAGGAATATTTTTTAGTCATAATTTGTCTGCAATCTCATTATGTGAAATAAAAAAAATAGTATCATTAAGCCAGTATCAGAAATTGTATCGAATCGTGAGTTGAATGTATTGTTACATCCCTAGTCACCATTAGGGATGTTCCTGGTGACTAATTTCCCTGTCGATTAAGGCAAAATTGAATTTAGACTAATCGACTGGTCTAACACTAAAAAAACACTCAGAAAGCTGCTAAAATGTAGTAGAATTTATTGATTTATAATGTTAAACACTGTCCGAAAAAAATACTGTGTTTATTAAGAGCCATTTGAAGACGTTAATCACAGTCTACAATCGCAAAATCGTACTTTAAATGCCGCTGAAATGCGCGTTATTTTGCGCTGTGCAATACAAGCCTCACACATTTCTGTACAAAACATGACAACAACTCACTAAACGCTTCACCTTTTCAGACCAGAGGGTCACAGTGTCTGCGGGTAAAGGACCCAGAGCTAATGTTAGCTGCCAGCCTGACACACAATGTGGCTAATGTTAGTAATGCTAGCAGCAGCAGTTTGGCTTGCAGATTTATGTCCGTGTAAGTTCTTAATGTGGGCACATTTCTCCAGTCGAGTGAATACATATCAGCTTATTCTGTCACAGTTTTACATTCATCTGTCCGACTTTGCAACTCTGGATGTTTATATCAGCAAACATCCCCAAACATCATCCAGACTTCTTCAGGTTTCTTCTTTTGTTTTGTTTTTTTCTCACTGCTAAGCATTACTAAAGCAAACTGTTGCATGAAGTCAGCCTCTGTTTTGTTTACATCTGCCTACCATCACAAGAGATTGCGGTTCCTCTGGTATATAAACTTGATAAGACTGAGGCTAAGAGTGACCCGGAGCACTTTTGAAGAAAATGTAAAAGATTTCATTGCCAGTGATTTATTATGAATGTACAATTCAATTTTCCAAAAATGTTTTTGTATACTGCCGATTACAGGTCTTACAAAGAAAGAAAATTTGAATTAGCAAAGGTCAGACTTTAAATAGAATGGAATTGGCCATGGACACTGCAATCTATACAATTCTAATCATACAGTTGGTCTAATAATGTTGGTTGGTTAATGGTTTAATAATTTGTGTATCAATTACTTTGTGGCTGATCAGGTTAATTATCAGCTAATTATTGTCAGTTTCTAACTGCAGTATGCAATAAATGGTTGCCCTTTGTGTGTGTTTACCTGTCACTCACTACTGAAAGTACACAACACAATAAAAACCCGATATTTTTATAATAGTGAAATATAAAATGAGTTTTTACGTTGTCTGATTGACTGCATTTATTTAGTGGTTTGATTAATGGTTTAAGGTTACGGGCTGTTTCCCAGAGTTGGGACAACCTTAAGGGAGACCTTGAAATACAACTTACGATGCACGTAGCGCTACGAAGGCTCTGGGAAACGGGGCCCAGGTCTGACAAAGAAAGAACCAATACTTTTATAGTCATACTCCTATTACGCTATACCACATGGAAGCAGCTTACCTTAATAGTGATAACGCACTTGCCACTCTGTATTTTACACCCAGCAGCAAAGTCTTGTAACACCAGTATACACACTGAGTGTTAAAGTGAAAAACATGGTGACACAAAACACTGCATGCCAATAACATAATATAGGACAAGCAATTGTATAATTCCTCTGGAATAAAAAAAAAAAAAAACATTCAAAAAACACAGAGAAATAACCACTGGCAAAGGACAATCCCATCGTTACTTTGTGATCATCTCATGAAATCTTTGAATTGATACAACAAAGTACGTAGTAATTTCTGTGGTAGTGGATCTTTTGTTTGTTCCGTTTTGTTATATGATTTTGTCTTTTATGTGATGCAGAACAGGAATTAGCTGTAAACCAGTTTTAAGTGAGTCAGAGCTGTTTAATTCTAACTGATTTTATTACATTATTTTTAATCTTTTCCTGCAAATAATAAATGAAATAAAAGTGAAAAATATTGTGTGTTATTGTAAGTTTTAAGGCTTTCACAAAGTAATAAAACTATTTGTGCAGCATCATGCATAATGTACATAAGATGAGATAAGTACAACATTGACTTTGATGCATTATTAGTTTTTGTGCACCATCAGATTTGAACTTTTTCTCCTTTTCATACTGTTGGTGGATGAAATTTCCCCATCAACTTCCATTATAACCACATTTTTTGGAGGTCAAATTAGTTTTTAATGTTGACCACCTCATGACACCATTTACCCACTATAGGCCTATGAATGAAATGCTGGTCATAAAGCAAGTATGAAAAAAATTCTAAATGTTTCAGTAATACTAGTTTTCATTTTCCCTGAAAAAACAAAACTCAGAAAACCAAATGCATATTGAGGGTGCATGGCTGGTTTTCTGTTTCATTTTGTTGGCGTCGGTGACAGAGCTTATAAAATTGGCATTTAAAATATTACAATTCTAAAAATATTTAAATATTTAGTAGTTTTGACCAGAACTGAGGTTAATTAACATATTTATGCAAAAAAAGTTGAAAAAATATTTATCTGATATATTTTTACAGCAGTTTTTGTTAGTGGCTGTTTTCAGCCACCAACAGTAATTCCAACAGTACTGAAACAGAGTTTATTCCAGATAGATATAATTTACTCTACTAAGTTGCCTTACTTGGCAGTTATCTCCCTGGACGCCCAACAGGCATTTGATCAAATTGAATGGAAGTACATGTTTGCTACTATTGCCCCAAATCCTCCATTTTGACTAATCATGACAGGTCTCCCCCAGGCAGGGTTGCTGCCTCTCCCCAATGCTCTTTGCGCTGACTCTCGAGCCTCTGGCCATTTCTATTAGAGCCAGTCCCCAAATCACTGGTATAAGTTGCGGCACATCTCATTGTACCATTGGTCTGTACGCAGGTGATATAATCTTGTCTCTAAACCCAGAAAGCTGCCAAAAGCTGTTTATTATATCAAAAAGGGGAAACAGGGATGTTTTTAGATCTTTTAGTGTTAACTGGGGAAAAAGTTTGTTCATGCCCTTCTCTCATGGTCTCGACGCTGGCTTTCTTGGCAATCTACCCTTCAGACTTTCCACTGAACACCTTGTGTATCTCGGGATTAAAAGAGAAAAAGATTTTTTTATTAATCTAATATTACTACTGTGTAAATTCCATATTCATGAATGTAAACTTAAAACCTGTCTTGTTTTTATTTCTGCCAGCAAAAAATAAAAACTGTACATTGTGTGAGTATACCTATGAATTACTGGTTAAAAATTACATATTTATTTTTCAAGGAGGAATCTGACTGTTCAGTTATCTCTGTGCAAGCAGCTACAGTCTAAGAGGCTACACTTGACATTTAGGCTAAAAACATGGTGTAAATGGCGTCTTTTTGGGTCAAATTTTAATGTCGCAACTTACGGACACTTGGATTACACCACATGAGCAGTATGAGACATTTTGTGGGGGTTTTTGTGTGTATTCTTTTAACATTTTAAAATTGGTCACTGTTCACTTCAATTGTACTGGATTTGGCTGCAACACTGTTTTCCACAGAAACCCCGGGAGTGTTTTGTGAACTGGAGATCTTCACTCAGTGAATTTTCATTTTTGGGGGAACTACTGCTTTAGGACATTACAACCTTCAAATATTAATTTTGTATTTGCCTTTAATCAATATCCAATGAATATTTATTATATTGATATATATTTTTTATTTTCATAAAGTTACTTTAACTTCTGTGTCAAGTCTTCCTGTCAGTCATATCAAAATGGAAAACAATACATGTATGTTTTAGCAAACAGGACATTGCAACCTTCAAACATTAATTCTGTGTTTGCCTTCAACTACAATGAAATTACATTAAATAAACAATATATCAATATATACAATATATATGGCTTGTGTCAGTTAGGCAATGAAGGAAAGCATCACAAAAGGCACAAATATTATAAGTTAAAGGCAATATATTAGTTAAAAGCAAATACAGAAATAGTATTTGAAGGTTGTGTTGTCCCATTTACTCAGGGACTTATTGTTTTATGTTCAGATGTAACAGAGATAGCTAAACAGTCACTGGGCACTAGTTTCCTCTCTGAAAAATAAATGTGTAATTTTTAGCCAGCAATTCATAGGTATACTCACACATTGAACAGATGAAACCCTGAGTTATTGCCTGTTTTTGCCACAAGAGGGAGTATACCCTCAAGATAGTGCTTTGAACCAGAAAACAAAAATGGGTAAAGAGAGCTAATTTTCTTTTTTTTTTTTTTGCCAGCAGACATAAAAACAAGAGTAAAAATCTAAATAATGATACTAAAAAAAGGGATCAGTTTTGGTGTAATTTTATTTCTTACTTGTTGACTTGAAAACAGCAGAAAGGCAGACAGTTGACCCGGAAGTTAAATAAGCTCTATCAAAATAAGAGCCAGGAGAATCAAACTCAGGCATAGCATATATGAAGACATGAGTGTTGCCCCTTCATACCATAGTAGGGAATATATCCTATAAATAATAAACCAAAATGTGAAATTGCTCATCTTTAAATCCAAAATAATTTTATAGATTACATCCTAACCAACCATCCTAAGCAATCTATGAACTTTGATAAATATAAAGGCAAAGGGCTGAGTTTCTTCAGTTTTCAGGACACATTATAAGAGACAAAATACTATTTTTTGAACTATGAAGGTAAACACAGAGTAAATGTTTGGAGATTACAAACACATGTATTAAAGATATTTACATCATATCGAAACAAAATACTCGCTTATGCTGGTTTATAATGGTTTATGCGTGTTGGACTAGTAGTAAGAATTTTCATATAAATTATTTCAGATTCATCGATTCTTTAACTAGAATGTAATCTTTCAAGTATTTTAGATGTAAAAATGACCTTTTTTTAATTTTGGTTTAAAATATAGAAAGGGCACACTTAAGGGTATATTTCATAAACGTGTCATAAACAGACAACAACTCTTTGTCTTCATATGTGCTTAATTTATGTGCTATGAGTTATATTTTCCTGGCTCAGACAAATAGACAGTATATAGAATGTTGCATATATATAAGTTCTTGCTGCTCACACAAATTAAACAGGATTTTGAGCGGTGCTCCCTACTAAATCTTTCTGTAGCTGCCAGAGTCAATGCAATTAAAATGAATGTTTTCCCGCACTTTTTATAGTTATTCCAATGTATTCCAATATTTCTTCCTCTTTCATTTTTCCATAAAGTGGACAGTCTTATTCTCGGTTTTGTTTGGAATAAGAAGTCTCCAAGGTTACGTAGACAAGTTTTACAGAGGCCCAAAGCTCAGGGCGGAATGGTGTTACCAAACTTCCTGTACTATTATTGGGCAACAAACATATGAAATTTGAACTACTGGGTCAAATATGGGGATACTGAGGTCCCTCCGTCATGGTTGATTTTGGAGTCAAATTCTGTTCACCCGGTATCACTAAAAGCCTTCCTGTACTCACCCTTGTATTCTTCTATTTCTTGTTATACTGACTGTTATACTATGATAGTGTCCTCCAGTATTAAAATATGGATTCAATTTAGACATCATCTTGGCCTGCAAACACTTTATACTGGGGCTCCACTAGAAATATACATATATACATATATATATATATATATATACATATATACGTATATATATATATATATATATATATATATATATATATATTGTGCGGCATTAACTTTTTCCACTAAAGTTTACCTACTAATGTTGAAATCTAAGTCTAAACAGTTCAGTGTGATACATCATGGCATTTAGCTTGACAAAACTGGAAATGCTGTACAGTAGCCAGTCAGCGTAAACAAAAAGTAGAACAAGAGATTTTGTATTCAAATTAACATTTCCAGGGTTAACTGTCATGGAGAAAAAAACAGCTAAACATTTCAAGCAGTACATCTCACACAGTGACAAAACAACTTTAAATGTTGTTGTCAACTAGGTTTTAAACATGAATGAAAGGCTTTGGTTGAATTACTACCTTTTCCAAACATGCAACAGAGCCGTGATAAGGGGATGAAACAGCAATACATTCCTCCATGGCTGTTAGACAGAAGGCTGTACTCAGTACCTTGCTCACACCGAGAGAGGTATCAGGAGCGCACACACAAGCATGCATAGAGCTCTGCCTCTTCTTCTTCTTCTACTTCCCTCAACCTCTGATTATACCATTTTCTTTGTAGTTTTACATGAAATATTATTGTCATGTATGAATGCAAGATACAAGAAAGGATTGCTGCAGAAACATGCCAATTTAAGTTTGTCCCACAACCATTACTTAGCACTTGAATGAATAAGATGACCCAACTCAAAGAACATTAAATGTCCTGTTCAAGAAAATGGCACTAACACCGAGATGTTCTGTAGTGATGGTGTAAATAGTCTCATGCTTGCACTGTTGTTTTTCTTTCCGTTTTGACAGTTCCACTTGTTTCAAAGTTTAAAACTAGGGTTGCAACTAAAGGTTATTTCCATTGTTGATTAATGCTGATTATATCTTCTCAATTAATCAAGAAGTTGTTTTGTCTATGAAATGCCAGAAAATGGTGAAAAAAAAAGGTTTTTGTTTAGTGTCTCCCGAAGTGCACAATTATGCTCTCATATGTTTCATTTTGTCCACAACCCAAAGATATTTAGTAAACTGTAATAAAGGGTTAAAGAAACCACAACAACAACTCTCACATTTGAGAAAGTGCATCAGAGAATTTTGACTTTTTTTTTCTTAAAAATTACTCAAAGCAATTAACAGATTATCAAAATAGTTGGCAGTTTGTTGGCAATATCAAGATTCTCTTGGACTGAACTAATATATTATCTTTCCTCATCTCGTTGTGATGGCCCACTAGCAGATGTAGACAGTCACGTACATCTGAGAGCTGATACAACACACAAGCAAGGATCTAGTCATGAGAGAACAACACGAATAAGTCCCATGAAGCAAAGGTCAAGTCTGACTGAGAGACTCTGACAATCGTTCCACCAGAATGGAAGAGTCTAGCAAGTGACCTTGAACTCTGTTGTGGTGGTCGAATCTGGTGTCTTTCATTTTAGATTATTAGAACATGATGTTGGTCTAAACCGGGGAAGAAAATACAATTGTATTTACCAGAAAATGTAAGTGGTTGTAAGTCACCATTTACGTTTCACTTTCAAAGAAACTGCCCATAAAAATTGTACAGATTTGATATTTGATTAGAACTTTAAAGCGGTGAAGAAATTTTCAGCAAATGCTGCTCTAGATGTGCTTTAATTTTACAGAAATGTCTACTTAAGGATTAACAGAAGTGTCCATTTCTTCTCTAAAAGATAAATCTGTAATTTTTACCCAGTAAATATATAAATAACCTGAGGCACAGCACATCTTAAGACAGAAGTTGTTGTCCCTTTATGCCACAAGAGGGAGTATATGTTTAATGAGCTCAAGGAATTACATACATCACACACCTTATGCTGTGGTGCTATAAAAAAAAAAAAGGCTGGGCAGAAATGTATAAAAACACTGCAAACTCTGGCTTTTTTGCAGAATACCAACCATGTAAAGGAAAAAAAATAAGAATTCTTTATTCAAGGGTCAGACAGATACAGCTACCATTTCCTGCCACCTACAAAGTTTTAGAGGAATGGATTTTTTTTTAATTCGTATAGATATTCTGGGGCAGTGGTTCTCAAACAGGGGTCTGTGGCACAAGTGGATTGGTGAAAAGTTTTTAGACTCATTAATTAAAAAAGAATATGTAAATAAATATCTAGCCTATAGTTTTATTCATAATTCAACAAATAATATATGTTAAATCTTAGCAGTGCCTTTAGCTATAATGAAATGAGACAGAATAAGCAATGCCTGAAGTGACAATAAAGTCATTTCTGGTTTTGGTTTAACTTCTATTCCAATTGCTGATTTGAGGACATGGACCAAAAAAGCAAGTGGATTTTTCATTGTTATTATTTTTTGTTTGTTTGTTTGTTTGTTTGATATATCGATATATAATGATATATTGTATATTTGTTTATCCTAATTATCAAAGTTAAATACAGTTTGGGAGGGATGATACATAGACCCCTCTTCAAGATCAAGATCCGGTCGCTCACCTGGTAGAACACATGCCTTATTTGCAAAGGCGGACTCCTTGTGCAGAGGGTTTCATTCCAGCCCTTGGACATGTGCTGCATGTCATCTGTTCTCTCTCTGCCACCTGTCCTATCACATTCTTCAGTCTGCCCTGTTATTGAAGCCAAAAAAATCAAGCTGTAATGTTATTCAATACATAAGACATGATTTTTAATGTCTGTAATGTGGAAACTAGCTTCTAACCCCTGAGTGGAAAATGAAGTGCTTTATACCAGCTTATCTCACTGTTAGGAGATATATTTTAAATTTTGCATGTCTAGAATAGATTTGAAAAGAATCTCAAGTCAATCTATGTTCGGATTCCTCATTAGCTCAACTGTAATTACGCATGTTCCATATGCAAAAACTGCATCCTTACTGCAGCGGCCCTGGTTTGATTCCACTCAGAGTAGGGAGGAGGCTTAAGTGTTTCTTAAGCAGAGGAGAACATGACAAAGAATTGATGAGAGACAGTGAGTTAGTAAAACACTATGGATTGGACTGTGCGGGGATAACATTTGTGGTCGATCTCATGAGAGATGTGCTCATGTAACAATAATAATGATCAACTTTTTTTTATGTACCACTTTTTTTAATGTTACCAAGTACTTTACAAGATAAAATAAAACTAGACAAGGCTGATAAATCTTCCATAACAACAATGCCAGAAATGAAAGTGATCATAACAGGGAGACTTTGGTCAACTTTCCATCAGCAGAGTGATAACACAATTACAGTGCTTTCACAGTCTTACATGGTGATACAGTTGATTTCATTTCCACTGGATGCCCACATCTGCCAGGCTCACAAAATGGCATTCATGGACACAGGAAGTACAATTAGGCTTACAAAGTATTCAGTTCTTAAAGGATAACTTCAGTATTTTTCAACCTGGGTCCAATTTCCCCATGTGTATGTGTGTGCATGATTGATGGGGACAACTCATTTTGAAATTGGTCCAGTATTGAGGGATGCAGATGCAGCCAGCAGTCGCGAAACAAGTTGCAACAATATATATGGGGGCAAATGCCTCCTGTAAAACTTCATGCATTGAAAGTGCTTTTTTTTCACCACAGACCAGCTCAGATCACCAGTGTAAACTCTGTTAACTCTGTTAACAGCATGCAAAGCACATCTCTTAACCTTCACTTGCTCCAGGCTGTGTGTGACAAAATCTCATGGGATCTTAGTGTGTTGCCAGAAGAAAACAAAGGAACCATGACTGAGAGCCGGTCAGAGTGGAGTTGGTTGTCCCTGAGTGCAGTTGAGAGTTTCACTATATCGATTACAAAAGAAAAAAAAAAAAAAAAAAAAAAGATGCTGAAGTTGTGGCTAATTGTGCTACAAATTGATGCTAACATTCCTGTCCAGACACTGCATCTTGCAGACCATCGGGTCTGCAGTGTACACTTTTCCCAAGATCACTACTGCCAGCCCAAGAAGAGAATACATCCGATTTTAACTCATATGCTACAAGTCTTTAAAGTGGCAGAAAAATTCCTCAAAGTTAAAAGTGTTTGGTGTAAATCATCCCCACTATGGAATAATGGTCACCTTTTATCTAGGGGGAAACCTTTTACTAACAAAGCCTGGGAAGATAAAGGTATTACAACAAGATATTAATGGGGCAAGCACAATCCTTAAATTCCATACAATATTGACAAACATTCTCTTTTAGGGTCAGTTTGTAAAGCCTATAAAGTTCAGTGGGAATCAGCCTTACAAGAACATCCTATTGTAAGTTGGATACAGTGTGCTCCAGATGAATAGTGGCTTATATATATGACAAATTAATCTTATTTGGCTTGGGGGAGAGACATAGCTGAGGTGGAACAAAAACTGAAATGGGTTGTAATTTGGAATAACGTTCCTGATGCCTCCTAAAACCCAAACCATCAGTATATAAACATTTGAAATTTTGTCACAGAGCATACCTTAAAGGGGACCTATTATATTCATTTTCGGGCCTTTGTATTTGATTTCTGGACTCCTATAGAGCAGCTACACACGATCGCCCGCACAGACAGCTTTGTAGATCTTCGGGACACAGTGCCTCTCACTGCATCTCTTCCTTGTATTTTCTGCGTCCCGCTAAAACGGTCTGTGTAATTTACTCCACCCCCCCGGCCCTGCTCCATGTACGCCTCCCGCCGAGCCCACTCCACTGTGATTGGTCGCACTCCCGAGGACTTCCGAAGGGCTGGCGAGCGCTGCCGAGCCCGGCTACCGGCTAATCCAGCTTCATACTGGCCCATGTTGACAAAACAGTCCCCTGTGACATACTGTAGACAGAGAAAAAAGAGGAGGTATTTTTCTTTTGCTGGCTCTATCCACTTCTGCCTGGTGCTTGCCTCTTTAGGAAAGCTAAACAAAGGTAATTTTCCCTCACACCCGAACAAACATTTTCTAGGAGCCATTGCTCAACGTGCTAACACTGTGAAATCGTTGTAGACAGCAGAGCAGCGCACAGCGATGTAACTTCCGAAGCAGAGCGGGGGAGCGGGCAGGCCTAGAGCATATGCCGGGGTATGACCATATAAGTAAGTCTGGCATGCATTAACATCAATGTTACTAGATCGTTAAAAAAGACAGTAAAACACAGCGTGCAGAGCCATCCAAAACAGCTTGCAGGGCTCACTTCCAAATGCATGAACCTCATTATCTGACGCTTTGGAATCGTTTAACATGAGTATCCGACATTGTGACAACATTTATAGGTCAAAAAAGAGGAAAAGCATAATAGTTCCCCTTTAAACCGAGAATTAGGCATCAAATAGGACTAGCCCCTGACCCATACTGTTCTTTCTGTTCCCACAGAACTGTTGGCTCCTTTATTCATGTTGTATGAAAATGTGCAGGGATTCTAGATTTCTGGGCAAAAGTTGTTAATACACTGGCAGGACTAATTGGGGTGGTATTACCAATGCTGTACATCCTGCTGTACATCTTCTAAATGACCATTCCTGTCTCTCCCTCACGGCTAAAGCATGCAAAATCTGGCTGGTGGGCCTAACTGCAGCCAAGAAGATCGTAGTCCAGTGCTGGAAACTTCCTCACAATATCTCAAATATTAATTGGCTCTGGAGCTTTTTGGACATTCCTTACCTGAACTACCATCAGCAAGGATTATTGATGCAGGACCAAACACAATTTTAATGTAGATGGATCTGATATCTGACTTGAAAGACTTTCTGTCTAAATAGGACTGCTCTGATCTATCCTGTTGGTTGCTAGAGGGGAGCTGGGGTAGGGGGCAAGAAGGGATAGGGAAAGAGGTTGAGGGCTGGGGGTACATAAACCTAAAATGTAAAATGGCAATTTGCTGGACTGGCTTTTAGCCTATTTGTTATTGTTCCAATAAAAAATGAATGATAAAAAAACCTTAAGTATCCAAAAGTACACATTACAAAGTTCATTTCTATATACACTGCTTATTGTTTGAACCTTGAAACTCTCTGAAACCACCACAATGGTGCTCTGACTTACTTGTAGAACCATGATGAAACACTATAAAAACTTCAGCATAGAAATGCAATCAAAAACAAAAAGGACAGCTATTGTCATTTTTTCTGATGTAACTGTTAAAATCACAGCATAAAATCAGATTGAAGCCAAGGAAGTTCTCCAAGTCTGTTATATAACTGAGATTTCTTTCTGGCTTCAGGGGCAGTATAATTGTGTGGTATTTTTCACCCAAATAAAAACAATCCAACATTAAAAGCCTACCTGAAATTATTTCTCTTTTTCTAATTCTAACAACATCTTGAGATTTAATTTTGTCTTTCTCCTGCCGTCATCATTACTGAGTTTTGTTGGAATGAAAGAGGGAGTGCTTGCTTGGGCTTGTTACAGAGTGCCTGGATGACGCATTTCTGCTTTTGCATCAATCCCAGTTAAGAGTGGGTACTGTACTTGGTTTCCTTCTGTGAGGAACACAGCATGGGGCCAGTCGCATTTTAGAAAAGAAGAAACAACAACAGCTGACTTCAGCTGAAATGTGGTACAATCGTACAAGACTACGATATTTGTTTCCAGAAAAACAAATACTCAAGTAAAGTACAGTACTCAAGTAAATGTACTTTCTTACTGTCCATCCCCTGCATATTTGGAGTGGATGATTTTGTACTGTAAATACTTACAGTGTGCAAGATTTATGCAGGATCTGCTACTGTCTCTAAAGACTGGAACGGTTTGTAGACTGCAAAGCAGTGCAGTCAAGAGTACAATTATTGAAAAGTCATTCATCGGTAGATGTGTTCTGAACATGTGCCTCCTTGAACCTGCTGTAAGTGCCAGTGGGTAATGGGTACTTGCTTCTGATAGCAGTGATGATCCAGCTTGGCAGCACTCTTCTGTTACCATAAACAAGACATTCTCCTCTGACAGCCCACTCCAGCACCACATGATAGGCTGCAAGTCTGTACTGGCTGGACGAAAGGAAAGGGTTAAGATGATTTAGAAATGTCTGAGGGCAAACTAATGCATGCAACAGAAAAGGCGCATCTGTCAAATAATTCTAGGTACAGATATTACATGTATGAAGACATATTATTTATACTTACTCAATGGATAGTTGACCTTTTGGTCGATGTGGTTTTGGTTGCCTCCAATTTATTTTGGGCACATGAAAGAAGGTATCCAGCACTGCCCTGCTCGTCAGAGGGCGGAAATCCTGTAAGGTGGTGTGGTGGAAAATCTGAAAATTAAGACAGACCCCAATGACCAAGATTGTCTTTCTGGTGTTTTAATCGAGCTTTGCAAAGGATCAGTACACAGTCACACACAAAGTGAAAAAGGAACTGATAATGAGTCAAGAATGTAAATCTGTTTTACAGGGTTAGGAGATGAAGGAGGTTGGGTCAGGATGGACCTGAAGTGCTTATCGGGAGAGTCGGGATGTGATTGTGTTATCAGAAGTTGTTCTTCCAAAGAGAGAACTGTGTGTTCAAGGACGAGTAACCAGTTAGTGCCTGACAGAACATCAGAAATAACTAAGAGGAACAACAGTGACCAGTTTGGTGAATAATTTTCCCACCACAGTGGTTACACAGCGTTGACTAATTTCTCTATCATCCCTGGACACATCAAGACCATAAATACTGGGCAACAGGTCCCACTTGTTACAACACAGACATTCTTCCTCTGTGGGCATAGAGTCACAGCATTCACAGGAGCACAACCAGTCAGTCAGATTCACAGACATTGCAACAGCTGCTTCACCCTCATCTGCCCGTTGCCCCTCTCTCTCTATCCTCATCCGCTCTTTCTTTGTAGGAACTCAAACTCCTCATCCGTATACTCGGGCTCAAATAAGTACTGGCAGCCAATGAAATCAAAGGTCTCATCTACATTCTCCAAATCAGGTAAATATTTAGCCATGACACTTCAATCGGCCTAGTAAACTCTCACCTGTACTATGGGACAACCAACTGACTTTTACAAGTCATGGCTCCTCTGTTTTTTTCCAGTAACAAGCAAAGATCCCTTGAGATTTTGTTACACACAGACCGGAGCAAGTGAAGGGTAAGACAGACGCTTTGCATGCTGTTGACAGAGATAAAACTGGCGATCTGAGCAGGTCTGTGGTGAAAAAAAGCACTTTCAATGCAACGGGGCGCATTTGTCCAATGTATACTGTTGTACTTATTTTGCAGCTGCCAGCTGTATCTGCCTCCCTCAATACTGGAATACTGGAAAAGTTGTCCTTTAATACTCACTTGCAATTACACCATATCTAGATGGAGACAACATTCTATGAAATTTACTGACCATTCTATGACCATTATCACTAAAGGCTAAAACACACCGGGCCACGCTGCATCACTCTCGTCCAAGACACTGTGCTTGGAATATATCTCGACCTCAGCATCTCTGACCCCCCATCTTTGCCCTCAAGCTAGCGTGTGTTGTCAGACTGAGCTCCTGTCTGTGCAGGAGAGCAGAGACAGTGGTCTGAAGAAGTGTGTGTGTTAAAGTGATAGTTCACCCAAAAATGAAATTTCACTCATGCCATTTACACCATGTTTTTAGCCTAAATGTCATCTGTAGCCTCTCAGCCCGGAACTGTGCACACACCTGAAGCAGGTACACAAGCTCTTGCCCAAGTGGTGTAGCTGCAGCAAAGAAATGATGTTCCTCTTCTACATCAGTCCTTGGACATTTTCTTCTTGGTTGAGAGTTTGCAAAGTCAACTGTACGCATAACAAGTAACTATTTCTGAGAAGATCTCGCTCTGTCTGAGTTGCTTCCAGGTAGCATGTAAACACAGGTATGAAAGTATCGCAAGACCTTGTATATCTCATGTTGCGCCGCTTGGGCAAGAGCTTGTGTACCCACTTTAGGCGTGTGCAAGCAACTCCGGTCTGAGAGGTTACAGTTGACATTTAGTCTAAAAATATGGCGTCTTTTTGGGTCAAATTTTAAGGTTGCAGCTTACGGACATTTGGGTTACACCACACAAAGAGTATGGAGACATTTTGTGGGGTTTTTTGTGTTCTTTTTCTACATTTTAAACTGGTCACCATTCACTACAATTGCACTAAGTTTGGCCGCAAAACTGTTTTCCACTGAAGCTCCAGGAGTGTTTTGTGAACTGGAGATCTTCACCCATCCTCACATCAGCACAGGGATGAGTAGATATCAGGAGAAATTTAATTTGTGGGTAAACTATCACCTTAGGCTCTCAATACTTTCTAACCTCTAAATGAATGACTGTGGATTCAAGTTTAGTTTCTCACCTGTGATGCTGTTTATACTTTTAGGTCACTGCTTTATTTTACCATTTCTTTATATTCGCTTAAGAAGTAATGGCAATGCTTCAATTTGTGTTCAACATTGTAGAGAAAGGCTATGTAGCAGTAGGTTTGGGCCAAAAATACACGCATATGTGTAAAGCCATTGATGGAATTGTACTTTTGGAATTGGTTCTTAAGTGGGTTAACAGGGTGTCAAGGCCCATCCCTTATCTTGGGGCTCTCGAGTTGCTTACCTGGTAGTGCACATGCCCCATATGCAACACTAAAGTCCTTACTGCATAGCCCCTGGTGCATAGCCCCCTCTTCTGTGCTTTGTTCTTGCTACATGCCACAGCTTGTCCTGTTATTGAAAAAAAAGAAAATTATCATATTACATATGTGAGAGTGCTGTTTGTGGACTACAGTTCAGGGTGTAACACCATAGGGCCCTTCAGGCTCATCAGCAAGTTAAAGAATCTGGGCCTGAACAGGTGATGGGTAACTCCCCCACCCACTATGTGGTGTGTGTGCGTGAGTGTGTGTACATGTGTGCATCTTTGTAGGGGTAAAACTATATGAGTTAGTGGTCCTCATTGCATGTTTGCATTCACTCTGCTTCATGTGGATGTGAACCACAGAAATACAATGTGAGCTTAATGCTGATGTAGGTAAGTTCAAAGCCACTCGATAACATCAATCACACGTGCACTCCGTGTAATGCATACATGTGTATCAAGGACCCAGGTGCAGAGAAAACAAAAACCAAGTCGGGAAAAGTTTGAGTCTGTGACTTCAGACGCATTTAATTTGCACATGGGAATCAATAGTGGAATTGGAAATCTCAATTCTTAATGATTCTGGAGTAATCGTAATTTTGGAACTGGTTCTAAAGTAAAACCAGGTCTTGATGCCCATCCCTAATAGCTACTGCTATATTTTGTAAGCTACTTTTACAGTATGGCTTACAATTTATTCAAAAGATATTATCTTAACCCTTGTGCATTCCTTAATAAGTACAGAACATATTAGGGATGCACCGATCGACCAGAACCAGCCAGAGACTTTGTGTGTGTGTAAACTCATGGACTCTCAGACTTTGTGTTTTTCTGTTTTTCTTGCACCTGTGTCCTTCATGCAGCTGTCTGTTTACATGAATGAGATGAATGAGTGAATGTTTGACTGTGGATTATTGAGGGACTTTGAACTTTACTACAAGTAAAGCTCAAAGCTCACATTTAATTTCTCTAAGTCCACATTCACATCAAGTATAGTTTACAGCAGACATACAAAAACAACTTTGAAGACTGCAGGATGAGAGCCAAAAAAAAAACCCAAACATGCTTTTATGCTCCAATGACAATGGGATCAAAAATCGCAGTTTTGCCACTAGTCAAGGGGACAAAAATATCTTCTGGATGTAAATTGGGGAGCATTTTCATTACACAGTTTATTTTAGAGATATCATAGCATATGAAGTTTAAGTGTCTAAATTAACACAAAAATACACAACATGACCAAAGTGTATGCAATATGCATTAACACAGCCAAAATGATGGAAAAATTAAAATCCAAAAGGACAAAAATGTCCATGGGTGTTATTGAGGGTTAAATAGTGTTCATAATTACACCATGTCTTAATAGGGGCTAGGGCTGAACAAATTTTAAGAAATATCTAGTTGCAATTATTTTGATTGATTTTGCTATTGCAATAGGATTTGTAATATTGGAGGAAAGGATATTTTTTACATTATTCTCAGTTGAAAAACACATTAAAATGATTATGGTGTGTTATTTTCAGGGATCTGCACTAAACTAGAGAATGATGTGTTGGCCAGTACACCTCTGCAGCACCACAATATTTATTTAAAATGGTATTTTGACCTTAATTTTGCCTTTAAAAAATGTTGTGCATCCTGTGATTTGAAAATTGCAGCAGAACATATTGAAATTGTGACAAAATTTTGATTAATTGTTCAGCCCTAATAGAGACTAAATTCTATCTGTCCTATTTTTTGGATCAACCAATCACACCTTTTAAAAGAATAAGTCATACCCAGCAACAGCGTCAACCACACCTCCTCACCAAGATAAAAATTTCTGTCCCTCCTCCTTTTTTTTTCATTTTTTAGAATGTTTGTGAGTACCGCTCCAGATATTCAGAGGAGAGATACATGGCTTTCACTGAGATGTTGCAAAGGTCAGACTTTAAATAGAGTGGAATTGGCCATGGACACTGCAATCGACACAATTCTAATCATACAGTTGGTCTAATCATGTTGGTTGGTTAATGGTTTAATAATTTGTGTATCAATTACTTTGTGGCTGATCAGGTTAATTATCAGCTAATTATTGTCAGTTTCTAACTGCAGTATGCAATAAATGGTTGCCCTTTGTGTGTGTTTACCTGTCACTTTTATACTAGTGAAACATAAAATTAGCTTTTAAATTGTCTGATTGACTGCATTTATTCATTGGTTTGATTAATGGTTTACAGTCTAATAATGGGTGTTTGTGTTGGTTATTTACAGTAGCTCATCTAGCTAATTATCAGCTAAAACTGTTTCATCTATATACAGTGTAATTACCACCTACTGTTTGTGCACTTTTGTGCCCTACAATGTGGCCAGAAAGCCCCAATAAATTTGAATTCATCATAGGCCAAAGTGACTTCTCCTAAAAATGACCTCATTCTAGGCCTGAGTATATGTTGCCAATAGCCTGTTCTGACAAAGAAAGAACCAATATTTTTATAGTCATACTTAAGCTACATCACATGGAAGCAGCTTACCTTAATGGTGATAACACACTTGCCACTCTGTATTTTACACGCAGCAGCAAACTCCTGGAACATAAGTATGCACACAAAGTGTTAAAGTGAAAAACACGGTGACACAAAACATTGCGTGGCAAAAACATAATATAGGACAAGCAAATGTATAATTCCTCTGGGATGAAAAAAAAGAAACATTCCAAAAACACAGAAATAACCTGATAGTTTAGTCTCACTGGCAAATTTGGCATGAATGCAACGAGTTGTGGCAAAGGACAAGCCCATCGTTACTTTGTGATCATCTCATGAAATCTTTGAATTGATACAGCAAAGTACGTAGTAATTTGTCTGTTACTGTATCTTCTGTTTGTTCTGTTTTGTCACGTGCTTCTGTCTTTTATGTGATACAGAACAGGAATTAGCTGTAAACCAGTTTTAAATGAGTCAGGGCTGTTTAATTTGAACTGCAAACAGTAAAGGTGAACAGTAGAGTACAGTAAAGATGGACATTACTATGCTCAATGAAATAATGAAATATAGCAATATGTGGATTGTATAATTTGTCGTGTGATTACTGCTGTTCTGTCAAGGAGACTTTAAAAAGTTTTACATGGCTCATGTATCAAAATAAATGTTTTTATTCTTCAGTGCTTGTTGTCAAGGTTTATTGCACGAATGCAATAATATGTTTTCCTTTCTTCGTTAAGGACATGTTTTCATTATAAAGACTTGTTCAGTCAGTCTGTCAAAATATGTATCCCCCATTATGTGGGGGGACACATTCTGTCAGGCTGTATTTTCAGTCTGCCAAAATATGTATCCCCTGTCTACAAAGCCAGTCTTTACCATATCATCAAGTGGTTTTATTTTACAATTTCTTACCCAGCAAAAAATAGAAAAAATTATACGTCACATGAAAATAAATATCAGTCTAATTTAATTACATACAGCATTCTGAAAAGAACAAATGACCAACATAACATTACATTCTCAAATTAATAACTAGGTAGACACAAAAAATTAATGCTCCATCCTGTCTAGATTACAGTCAATTGTCTACTCATATACAGCATGCTAGCCACGTTCATAGCCACACCTCACTGTGTCACAAACTCACTCACAAACTGTTAAAAACACGGCCAATTATCACTGAAACACATGGCGGACTTTCACCCAACATGTACACATGAACCAGTGAACAGGATGGGTGGTTTTAGTGCTAACGTTTAGACATAATGTAGGATACTGATCCAATGCTTACCTTGCGGAGCAAGCGAAAATAAACTTTGAAAAACATGGCGTCCTACACGGAGCAAATCCCAACACTACGGTGCCCTGGAAGGGATAAACAGAGCGATCCACCAGATCAACTGCAGAACAGGCAGCGCAACAGTACCACCCTGTGACGTAAATAGGCAACTGCCCAACATCAAGTCACTGTCTGACAAAAGGAATTGAGAACCGTAACACCAGTAATAGCATTTTAATTATTTTCAGTGTGATAAAATAAGATCAACAAAATATTAAAAAAGTATCAATTCCATTTTTTATGATTGAACAACACAGGGCTACACACACATACAGCATATATACACAAATATAAAGAAATATAATCGAAGGAGTATTTTCACAAATGTCTGACATTTCATATATGATTAACCAAATCATTTCAGCTCTTAGTGTGAGGGCCTGTACTTAAATTCTGTCATGATATAACACTTTAGAAATACCAATTTGAAGTAGTTAGATTCAGAAAAAGTATTCCATCCATCCACAACCGCTTGTCCTGACAGGTGGTGGTGGTGGTGGGGTCCACCTGACAAATATCACTTTGTATTCACTTTATTTGTGTTTTGGTCTGCACCAAATTTCTGCTGTTTGGTGCTAGGTAGGTAGTGTACAGTGAATTTATCACAGCCTTTTCACTGAAAACTGAATAGCTGCCTGCTGTTGCTAGAACCTGGGTTGATAACACTGAGGGTGAGATCTGAGTTTGCCATCTAGATAATTAGAACAATCAGTTAAAAGAAGGTTAAAAAGTGTTGATTAATTAAGTGGTGATAATTTTTTACTTTGTAATAATTCACTAATATGGATTACTGCACTTTTAAAAAAAACGAGAAATTGTTGTGTAAGCGGCAGTTTTTTAAAGAGTGATTATATATATATATATAGATATAGATATAGATATACACATACACAGCTTATAAAATTTTATAAATTTTATTCTTTTTCTATTTTTACCTGTTATAATGAAGGAAAACCCCAAACAGAAGTTTAGTGTGCATGTGTAGGCCTACTTTGAAATGAATTAAACACTGAACTATGCGTGCCTATTTGTGTAAAATTAATAAAATAAAAACTAGCCCACTTTAATATAAATAAAACATAGTGAAGTCCATTTCAGTGTGCTGTCATCCTTTTCTGTTTTTGTTTTCCTCAGCCACGTACAGCAATCAGCACCAAAGCACCTGAACATACAAACAAAACTACATCAGCTCCGGGTCTAAAATAAATGTTTTTCTGAAAAGCAATAACCTATTAAATGCTAGTGTTCTCACCTATTTAATGTGACTTGATTTTCATCTGTGAGGCGGGAGCGATATTTGGAATTTATGAAGTTCATGCTTCATGCTCACATAAGTATGTTGAGCCAAAGATGGACAGGACTTCAAATGGTTTTTCATGTTCATATAAGTGTCGGGAATGGCATTTCATGTTTCAAAAACAAGTTTGTCGGGTTTGGGGGGGGTTTCAATATCACTCCATTAGTGCTCTTTAGCGAGAACGGCCTTCTGACAGATGACTTTTTCAAGATCCGCTGTCAGGCTTTTGAACTTGGACACCCATAAGTCTTTATCCGATATGTCGGCCAGTTCAATTTCAAGATCGGGCTGAATTACTCTTGTGAATGCAGAAATGTTCAGCAGGGATGGGTCCATGTCCAGGGGTGTGACAGGGAAGGACAGAGTGTTTTTTTCCCTTTCTGAACTCACTGAATCTTTCCCCAAATGCTGTTTGAGCACACAGTGCTTCTGGGTGCAAGATGCAGTGAAACGTCAGCAGCTTTCAATCCAGTGACTTCTGAAGTAAATTCACAAAGCCCTTCTGTGCTCCTCTCATACTACTGTCAGTTGCCACTGACACCAGGTGAGTGGGTTTTTTTTCCTTTGGCTTTTAGGCAACTCACAACAGCCTCACAAATGTCCTCCCCCCGTGTTTGGCCTTTTAGCGATATAAGTTCAATCAGTTCTTCCTGCAACCCATCAGAGTTTACACATCTGCATAACAGTGCTGTTACATCACTTGACTCATCACAGGCAATTGAATATGCTTGAGCTGAATTGATGTCATTAATTTGCTTACTGGTGCTGTTTGATGCCATTTTAATGGCCCTGTCCTTGACGGTCTTTGCAAAGAGAGGCACTTCTGTAATTTTCTGAACAATTTCCTGTTTTGTACTTTTCAGCAAATGCTTGCTCTGAAAATGTCTTTCAACGTTACATTTTTTTTGGTTTGCTAATTTCTCGCCACATATCAAGCACACAGGTAAGCCAGCATCGCTGGCAGTTAAGGCAAAGGAATATGTCCACGCAGAATTAAACTCTCTATTTTCCTCTGAGACTTTTCTTTTTTTGGATTTATTCATGGTTGGCTTACCGAGGGCGGGGATCGCACACTCAAGAAGCCCCCTGCAGGTAAAGGCGTGGATAGACGTGGATGTGATGCATATTTTAGTTGACAGATTATTAAAACTTTTTAAAATTAGTATCACCTCAAACTCCAAGATAACTGTGCAACAAAATAAATAAAAATGAAATAAATCAAAGTTAAATTAAGAAATTACTGTTATTAATTTTCTTTCTTTTCTTTTTTTTCTGTCAAAGCCAGAGGGAGCCACTACAAGGAGGCTGAAGAGCCGCTTGCAGCTCCAGAGCCATGGGTTGCCGACCCCTGCCTTAGGCCTTCTTGAAGGTCAGTGATATCTTGCTGGTGACTAAGCCATCGAGACCAACGCTGTTGCTCGGTGGCTGACTTGATAGTACTGACTTGTTTAAGGCAGACTTTCGTGGTGTAGTGGAGGATCTGCATGTCCGGGACTGAAATTGCGCTCATCCCGGTGTCTGTTAGAAAAGAATTTTCAGACACTTGAATTTTCTTCATTAAAGTTTCTCCTAACAGCACAGCACAGGACAGCAGACAGAGCTGTGTTAGTAGACAGAAAAAATAAAACTGGAGACTCATGATCCTTATCCATTAGTACAGCTCTTAATATTAAACACAAACTTAATTATAACTTACCCAAACAATAGTAACAGTAACAGTAACTGCAGTAAAGTTTTAGTACAGAAAACTCTTGTTCAGCTATTATTGTGTGGTGTTTGCTGCCCTCAAGTGGAGTTTATATATGGCACGTATATGACACGTATGGCATGGTTTGTATATAGTACAAACATGTCATGAGCTAACTGCGGCCTCCCCCTTATTCCAGCAAAATCCTTTTCCATTTTGCTGCATTTTTGGTGTCTGGCAAAGTTTTGGCTGAACTGAAGTCCCAGCTCTAATTGTCACGGTTCGCCACTGAGGTGCAATTCAGGGATAAAGATACTTTCCTCAAATGTCTTTTCTTTGGTGCTTCTATGAACAGGTGCTATAAAAAAAATTACAAAAAAAAAGGAAAAAGAAATACCAGCTTTTTGGCTGGTTGTTTATTATTTATTATTATTATTATTATTGTTGTTGTTGTTGTTGTTGTTATTTAATATTTATTCACTGTAAACCTGAGTAAGTTAGGCAAGTACTAGAGTAAAGCTAACTTTTTTTTGAGCCAATAAACTCAAAAGTTCAGGGTTATCAGTGCTTAAAATTTTGGAATAAGTGTTAGATGTACTCTTTGATTACAGTGAAAATTGAAATTGATTAAGCAAACAGATATTTTCAACACATGCAACTCTAAATTTTCGTTCACCTTGCTCACTGCAAGAGCTGAATAATTTTCAGTATGAAAACTAGGTGTGTCACAGTAAAATGCAGAAAAAGCAACAACAACAAAAAAAAACATATCAATTAAGTTTAGTTTCTTTTCATTTACGCTGAACAGAGAGCAGTGCAATTTACTGGGAGGAGCTCAGACTGAGGATACACTGGTGTATCCCTTGATTGGGCAGTTTTGGCGATTTTCATCTTGTGTCATCAAGACCCACAAACTGAGACTTTCCTGCAGGCGACAGCATGTTCATTAATCTGCTGCCTGCAGCACTCATGGATCAGTGGACTGTACTAGCGGGTCCTTAGCCCCCAGAAAAATTATGGCTATGGCTCTGTCCTTTGTCCGGTTGCCACCGTGGGTCCCCTGCACAACTTGACCTCTGTTCACTGGCCTCGTTTCTGGCTTGAGACAACGTATGAACCCCAAGGCATTAAAGCTATGGGAAAGGGGAGAGGTATGAAGGTGGGCCCTCTTATTCTACCCATTGGCCTGACCATGAAGCTCGTTGAAGGCTCCCTAAGGCACACAGTCTTTTACTTTTGGCGCCGGTTACAAGAAGCAGTGTGCACGAGCCTCACAAACCTACCATGGTGCCTCCTCTCTCCTAGAGAATCCTTAGGGAATTTACCAGATTTAGTTTTCTAAAACTTGGAATCAACTTAGCTCTTAAATCAAAAATTTTTTAAATGATGTTAGTTTAAGTTCGAGTCACTCAATTTCTTAAATATTAAACTCGCATTACTTATTTGTTGTTGTGGTGGACAGTTACAAAGTACATTTACTTGAGTACTGTACTTAATTACATTTTTGAGTATCTGTACTTTACTTGAGTATTTGTTTTTTTGGAAACGTATTACTTTCACTCCACTACATTTCAAAAACAAATATCGTACTTTTGACTCCACTACATTTCTAGGAAGGTTGTTGTTACTTTTCGACTGAGCTTTGAAGTCAGCTGTTGGTGTTTTTCTTTTCTAAAATGCAGTTGGTCACATGCTGTGTTCCTCACAAAAGAAAACCAATCACAGTAGCTCCTCTGGATTGATGTAAAAGTGGAAATACATCATCCAGGACCCATAACCCAGAACAAGCAAGTTGTCCCTCTGTCATTCAAACAAAAAGCAGTAATGGTGACAGCAGAGTTTTTATCGGGGTGAAAAATACCACATAATTCATGTATATATACTGCCTCTGAAGACAGAAAGAAATCTCAGTTATTTAACAGACTTGGAGAACTCCTTACAGTTAGCTTCAATCTAATTTTATGTGGTGATTTTAATACAGTTACATCAGAACATGACAACAGCTGTCCTTTTTGGTTTTGATTGTATTTCTATGCTGAAGTGTTTATAGGTGTTTCTATAGGCTTTGTGTAGCAGAGTGGTTCTACAAGCAGGTCAGTGCATCATTAGATGGTTTCAGAGAGTTACAAGCTTCTGTAAATGCATCATGAAAACAATACAGCATGTATTGATATTAGAAAATGTACTTTGTAATTTGTACTTTTAAATACTTAAGTATTTTTATAAATGTGTACTTCTGAATACTTAAGTATTTTTAAAACCAAGTACTCTAGTACTTTAACTCAAGTAAAATTTTGACTGAGCAACTTTCACTTGTAGTTGAGTAATATTTGACCAGGAGTATCTATACTTTGCCTCAAGTACTGGGGTTGAGTACTTTGTCCACCACTGGAATTGAGGGCCCGCATCCAGACAACTGCATTGAGATACAGGACACTCAGCAAACACCAGACCGCAGTCAAAAGTATTCTGGCTATCATATGGCAGGACCAGTCAAGAGACACTGCAGAATTGAGGGCCCACATCCACAGCATCAGATTAAATCAGATTAAAATATCTGTCTGAAAAAGACCGTCACTTCACTGCATTTTTCTGAACCCTGCAATGTGTTTTGGCCTTTGGGAAAAAAGTGTGTAGTTTTTTTTAAGGCTGCCTCAAGGGTTAAAGGGATATTTTTCAAGTGTTTAAAGTGTAATTCAAATGTAACTTTATTAAATCAAATACATTAACCTAAATGACAAATATGCCCAGAAACCCTCAGAGGCACTGCATTTGGCATAAAAATACATGCTCAAATAATTACATGACAAAGTCCATCAGGCACAGATGAGCACTGACCTGCTCAATTTAACATTAAGGCCAAAATGCACTAGAAACTTCAATAGTTAAGTCAATTGAAGCTTCTATGGCGCACTGCACTGTAGCGATACTAATTTCAAACAAGGTAAACTTCCAGCTCTCCTCACAGATCAACGATAAAGAAGGGCACTACTTAATGGTCAAAGATTTAATTGACCACAAACAAGTGACATTATTGAATG